>NC_079400.1:14245567-14418067 GCF_029220125.1 Pseudoliparis swirei
CTTCCCTTTCCACACCTTCACCCCCCCCCCCTCCCCACACCCCGTTGTCCTTTGTTCTGGCTCTGCTGTGTTCCTGTTTTGAACACAGAGGCGGTGTAGAGGGAAAGGAAAACACAATACGTAACAAGTATGGGCCCTGATGCAGACATCCAGGAGCCCAAGTGCACAAGGGCTTGCCGTGATGGAAAGAGGAAGAACCCCCCCCCCCTACACACCCCTCCTTCCATTCCTTCATTAACAAGCATTGTATTTACGAGCTGAATGAGGCACACGATAGAAAGGGCGGAGAGGGGGGATAGGCTCCCTCATCTGCAAGTAAACAGGACAAGGAAAATCAAATGTTAATGGGAGATGGAGAGGTCAGGGAGCAGGGAACAGGGAGCATGTAGAAAGGAGCAGGTTTCAGGGAGAAGGGAGCAAGTTGCAGGGGGGGAAAGGGAGCAGGGATCATGTAGAAGGGAGCAGGTTTCCTCAAACCAAAGGAGAAATAAACTACATATTTCACTGTCATTGTCCCGTCTCCCTGTCTCTCAATCAAAGTCTGCAGAGAGAAACACGACTGGACCATAAAACCTAAATGATCTCTGATCCAGATGGGAACATCCAGGAGCTCTCTCCTCCCCTCTGCATCCAGACACTGTGTGTGTGTGTGTGTGTGTGTGTGTGTGTGTGTGTGTGTGTGTACCATGCATATTTTACCAATGTGTGTACAGACTTGCACTTAAGGTGCTTTTGTTGCGCAACTCTTCTCCACTTTGCTCTCAGAAAGCCCCCCGAACACATTTCCATTTCCGTGTTTCCATTCCTTCGTTGCGTCTCCCTTTGGTTGACGTACAGTAAGTGAACCCTGGAGTCTTGTTACAGATTCCACTCGGTCTTGACCACACACGCCTCTATTGTGTAGACGTGTGCGTCATTCTCACCACAGTTATCCTGTGTATACCTGTACACATGGAAAGAGAATGGAAAGAAATGCATGAATAGTCATAGATGTATATGTTCGAATGCCACCAACTTAACACACAACATGACAATTAAAGGAACAGTGCGTGGTATTTAGGGGGAGTCATTGGCAGAAACACAATCACCTGAAACACTAACAGTGCATTGACAATCATTGTGTTCTCTTCTCCACAGGATGAAGTGAAGGTTGCCTCAAAACTCAGCGTCTCTAAGTCCATGAAGGTTTCGGACGCTGCGTCGGGAAGCAGAGGAGGCAGCCTGCTCGAGCTCAAGGAAGCTGTGGAAGAGGAGGAGGGAGGAGAAGCAGAGAAGGCAGACATGCCCCACATCGACCTCTCGTCGGATGAGGAGGGGGTGGAGATCGAGGAGATCTTGGAGGAGACCCGAGCCGAGCGCATCAAGCGCAGCAGCCTGCAGCGCGTGCAGACACTGAAGACGGTCTTCTCCAAGGAGAAGATAGACAAGACCAGAGCGAAGACCAAAGAGAAACTGGAAAAGACCAAACAAAAGACCAAGGACAACCTGGAGAAGACAAGGCAGAAGACAAAGGACAATCTGGAAAAAACCAAGCAGAAAACCAAGGACAACTTGGAGAAGACCAGACAGAAGACCAAGGACAACCTCGAGAAGACGCGTCACAACATTGAGATGAAGATGGGCAAGCTCGGCACACAGATGACGGTCAACCCCGAGCGCAAGCAGAAGATGCAGACGTCCCGCGAGAAGGTGAAGAAGGCCTTCACGCCAGACCACGTTGTTTACGCCCGGTCCCAGACCGCATCGTACAAGGTGCCGCCCTTCACCTTCCACGTCAAGAAGGTCCGCGAGGGCATCGCCGAGGTGGTCCAAGGCACCGAGATGGTGGAGGTGTCCCAGGATCTGGACGCCTTCGAGGGAGTGGCCGGGGAGATCGAGGAGGGCGTGGTGCAAGTCGAGATGGAGATGATGAACGGAGGCGGGGACGAGGACGAGGCCGACGCCGATGAGGAGGAGGACAACGAAGATGCTCTGCAGGAGAAAGAAGACAGAGATAGAGACAGCGACTAGATCAAGAGGCGTGAATTTGCCAAGATCCCAACGTAATTCCTGGAAATTCTTTTGTAAAAGGAAAGAAAAGGGATTCTTTGGGGGAATCGGGAAGATTGCTTGAGAATAATTACGGTTGATAAAAACTTGGGTCTTACTTTTTTAATATATATATACTTTTGGTCATTATTCCTATTAGTTACATTGACGTTGTACTCACGAGATATTGCTGAGATCTGGAAAAACGGCGTTATTGCTATGAGTGTGGCGGTCAGACGACCAGACCGGAGAACAAACCAACGCGTTGTCCAGACAGGCTCAGTGCTGTGAGTCATACTGTTGGGCTACATGTTGGTTTGTTCCCATCCTGTCTGACCGTCTGGCTATTGGTACACGGTGCCCGTGTAAATATCTCGTGGAGAGCGGAAGCCGAACTCAGATAATTATCACCTGTCTCTGCAATTCCTTGTCTATCCATCCATCTTTTTTTTGCATCCTTCAGCTCATTGTTTTGGGGGTTTCGGCCCAAAACTTTAGGGTTTTAGTTCAGTCTCACCGCTCTCGTCAACTTCACTTCCAGAAAGACCAAATTCGAGACTAGCTCGAGAAGAAAAGATTGTTTTACATCAGGAGTTGGTGGAGCCCAAAAACAGAGCTAAAAGGAGAGCTTATATATTTGCCAGGTTAACGTGCTAATATGTCAGCTTGTCGTGTTTCCCTTAAAGGAATAGTGTGTCGGATTTAGGAGGATACATTGGCAGAGATGGAATATTATATTCATAACTATGTTTTTATGAGAGTATAATAACCTTAGAACAAGCCTTTTATAGCCTTGCTGCACAGCCATGTTTACCCAGAACGGACAAACGAAACAAAGGCTCTATGGTCGTAGCAACCATTACTTTTTGGCATCGACAGCCGAGTTTCAATTATAGATCATCTTTCCGGTGGTGAAATACTTGTTTAAGTATTTCCACGTTACCGCCACAGTTCTCCGCCACATTTGATAAAGGAGGGGTTAGCGGAAGGGGTTTTCAGTTGGATGCAGTCTGCAAACTGACCACTAGATGCCACTAAATCCCACAAACTGCTCCTTTAAGTGCCCAAACAAAGCCAGGGCGAGGTCGTGTTCCAGCGCACGGGACAGCATGCCAACACAATGGGACCCAGCACGTCAACATGACCACGGTTTACGATTTTCCCAAATCTCAGCAGTTATTTTGATCAAGACAATGTAATTATTATTATTATTATTATTAGAAGAAGAAAAAATGAAGCGAATGGGAAGAGGAAACCCAAATAGAACGTTGCTGCTGGCTGGGGCAAAGGAGGCGGAGCAATTGAAGAACTGACAAGATCAAGAAATTATTCGGAAGGGGCAACATCGTTCCCACTGTAAGCAAAATTATCAGTATTTTCTTTTTTATATCAAAAACCCCAAATCACTCACAACTAGTCGGATGAGCACATGGGAATGAATCATCTCCTTTCTAGTGATGTCAGGAGCATTTGTTGAACATAAAAAAGATCTCATGGACTGTTGAGAAGAATCCCAAGGGCCAAACTATTTATACACACACTGAGTACACATTCGTGCTTAAAATGCTGACATGTGTTTGCATTGCAGAACACATCCGTATAAGTATTCCTTCCTCCCTGTTTGTTGTTAAGCTGTTTAAAGACTGAAGTGTTATCTTACTCTGATTAACTGATTATTTAGAGATTCTGTTGTCATTTCTATGTTTATGATGAGCTGACAGTTACATATTTGACTTATATGTAAACACATTTTACACTCGTAGTTGTAGTTTTAGCACACCTTGTTGCATACAATGCTGTTACGCAACATTTTATTGCCAAAGAATAACCAGTGCCCATGAAAATGAAGAACACGAGGCAGAGACGGCTCCTCCGTAGGCCTGGTGCGTTTCACTCACCGATGCTATTCACTTTGATTATTTTTCATGTGCTACTTGTCATTCTGAGATGTGTTTTCGTAAATAAACTGAGATAAGAACAAATACTTTGGGATGGTTCTCACACACGTCTGTTGGAACCAGTTCTGGCCCTTCACAGGACTCCTGCGGTCCGACACTGACCTCTAGTGTCCAGTCCACTGGAATTCCCTCTGCTCCAGAGTCAAGGAACATTTCACCAGAGTTCTCTTGACAAAGGACCATTTCACAGAGATATTGCCACACAGGGTCCTCTCTGCTGTCCACACTCACTTCTTTGCAATAAGGCTTTTATAAATGTGTTTAATATATTCTCCACTACTGGTGTTTTTTTCCATGAATGCCTAGCAAGAATGAATTAAAGAATTAATGAATTAACTAATACATTACATATATATTCCGGATACATTTCCACCCAGCTATGCAGTAACCCTGGTCAGGGTAGCATGGACACACACACATCTGTGAATCCAAAGTAAGAGAAAGTATAGCGTTTTACACCATTTTTGCCAAAGTTAACCACATTGCCACAGTATTTGTACGGTCAAAGTTTAGTTGCTAGCTCAGAAGCATCACAGTGTATTTGCTTTTTTGTGTGTATATAATGTGAATCACTGCCAATGCAGATCATAATGCATTTTGATTTTATTTACCAGAGAGAGCCTTTTGCCTTCCGCTGCTTGCACTTCTTCTGCATTTAGAACCGCTTCTTCCACAATGATATGTGATAATAAGAGATAAACTATTATAGCCTTTTGATACAATAGGAGAGAATGTGTTCATCGGTTGAATGCTAAGCCCTTCATAGTGGATCAACAACGTCTGTCAGAGCAGTGACAACATGCAGGTGTGCTGAGGCCGATATGTCAATGGGACATATGTAGTTCACACTTAACTGTTTCCTTGCTTTTGTCTTGTTGGTAACTGATTCCTGTATGTGTCATTGCTTAACCACTAATGATTGGATTAATAAATGCTATTCACAATCTCTGTGTTTTTGTTGAATTTTAGCAGTAAAGTGAAGGACTAGAGTCACTAGACACACAATATACAGTATATATTTATTTTGATTTTACAAATTAACAAGACAGTATTTTAAGGATATAATACAAAGAGAAAAGAGAAATATAAGGGTAAAGAACAACGAAAAACAGACCAAAAAATAGATATAAAATCATTTGAAAAACCACAGCAAATAACATTCGCACATCACCAGTCGGACATAAGTACATCTTTAAAGTTACAGCATCAAATCAAGTCAGCATCGATACCAGTGTTTTTAATCTGGCACGGCAAAGTCCATCCCGGAGGGGTCCACCACGTTTAAGGCCGGTTTCCATATTTTGATACAAATACATTTTGATTACAACACTAGTTTAACGTTCATCTCTAAGATCTAATACGATATGCTGTATACAACATTATTCTATGTCAAAGCCAACAAGCTCAATGTCACCAGATACACATGAAGACATCGTCACAATGTTACAGGAGTAGAATGTGAAAAGGCAAAAAAGTTATATAGAATCCACAAAGTTGTTTTTTTGCTCCCAGTTATTTATTTCTACAAGGACCACATGTTTTTCTCCTACATAAATAATTAGCCACAAGTTTTCCAGTCATGTAAATAATGAGCTACAACACAAATCAATTGTGTATTCATATTCAAAAGACAACAACAAATGGATTGCAAAGCAATTCATCATATCATCTGCACTCAGATGAAACCCACAGTTAAAAGAAACTCATTTACATGTGTACATTTAAAACAATAAAAACAGTAATATTCACAATTCAGATGAAGATATGATGATGCCACTCCTTACTCTTCCCATTCAACCTGTTGCCTCCTTTCACTCTGACTCATCCTCACAGAGGTGGGGCTGTTGGCGGAAATAGCTATCTGAAGTGAGCGTGAATCTGACCGGAAATGGCGGCTTCCTCTACCTAAATAAGAGATGTGAAAAATTATTATAATTATTGGGCGAAAATTCTAACATATCCTCTTCAGCAGACTTCATTGATGCATAATAATACAAACAATCTACATAACAACAACTATGCACATTAATAATTGGCTAATAAATCGATACTAACATAATTAGTTTGAATAAGATTTTTATTTTGAAATTCCAAACCGGAAATTGTCTTTGACTTTCGCTCGCGACTCGATGTTGGTCAACAACAGCTGCTCTACCAGAAACCGAGTGGCTGTAAGTAACGTTCGTCGGCGATGTGACGTGCACGCCAACCAGCCCGTGAGGTGTAACGTCGTGTCGTCCATGGTGTTGTGTGAGCAGCGCCGCCGCGTCTGAAGAGGTGAGCTCAGGGCGTGACGGACGGCTAACGTGCTCGTGGCGCATTCGCGTGAAGTTTAGCTCGAGCGATGCAACGTTCAAGTGATTTCATGCTAGCTCGCGCGGTGTTGTCCACGGAGGTGACAAACGGGACGTGAACGCAACACATTCCCGCACAGCGTGTAAACATTTGTTCAGCCACACTCGGAGGTTGCCATTTGCAAGTTGGCTTCGTTTAACGGTTGCCAAAGGAGCCAACGGTCAATTTACGGTAGTGTTAGCAAGCTAAGCTACCTCCTAAACTTTTTGAGAGCCAGCTGCGTTCTGCCCTCTAGTGTAGCCGAGGATAACATCAACACGTACACACAGCACCGTGTAATACATGCTCAGGCTTCGTAAAAAAAACAAAAACGTTTTTATTCATCAAGTTAATTTGGACACATCACCAATAAATTCCTTATTTAGTCTTCCTGCACCTTGGAGAACACTTTTAGGTTTGAAGTCTTGACAGTTGCCAAAACTCGAGAACTGATCGTCCCCCTGACAGCCGCGGGAGATTGGCCGCGTTCGGCTCCCGTAGAGAAGTTAACGGGCTGAGCGGCACCGCGGTGTCGGTCCGTCGGCAGCTGAGCGCCGCGGCCCCTCGACCAGGGAGGGGCCACTCGGGAAAACCTCCAGACTGTGGAGGGAAAGTGTGCACGTGTTGTTGTGACCGCAGGCCAGCAGCCGTACATCTGTTTTGTGATGGTTGTGGAGCAACCATGTCTTTTTAAAATGTTGTTAAAATCTGATATTTATAAAGTAGAAACTTTATTTTTACCATGAGGTTATTCCCAGATAGAGAACTTCATATTGTTTTAATAAAGCACATGATCACCGTTTTTAGACTGGTCCAATTTAAACTTCATCTCAGTGTCTTTGTTTATAACTGAACAATTAATTAATCTGAATAATTGCCCATACAGATTGCCCAAGAGCCATAATGATAATAACAATAACATAAACTGAGGAGTTTCAAAGTGTAAGATAACTCAGCATCAGCAATGATCGCCATCTTGCTTGTGTAGCCAGGTTCTACTTCGTGTTTTTTTATTTGTATGTAATTGGGTTACTTCCACCAATAATGTTAGAAGTTGTCCCATTAATATAAAATTATAATATGGGTAGTTGTGGTCAATTGCTTTTCTTATTCACATAATTTCACAAGAATAAAGCAGGCGGCTGTTACTCAAGATGAGCCTCAGCCATGTTGCATTCAGGATAATAAAACAACTTAAAATCCAAAAAGTATTTTTGATATTTTGTATTATTATTGTAGCTGGTCGTACATTCATCCTTTTGTAAAAAGTGTATTTGTGTGCTTTTGTTCAAAACGGGAGGAATCATAACCTGCTTGGTGGATATAGCTTCACTAAATGAAAGGAATGATGTATGTAAACGTGATTGCTCAATAACTACCAAAAACTGTCTGCTGGCCTTTCTAGACAACGCACACGTCTCTGCTCCGGGTTTCTTCAGCTCGGCAATTTCTCCACAGGTGTCGAGCTAGTGCCGCTCACTTCCCCCGTCCTGACCCCCGTCCTGACCCCTTACCCCTGTCCTGACCCCAGTCCTGACCTAATCCTGACCTCCATCCCGACCCCCGTCCTAACCGCCGTCCAGATCGCCTTCCAGACCTCCGTCCTGACCCCATCCTGACCTCCCTCCTGACCCCTTACCCCTGCCCTGACCCCATCCTGACCCCCGTCCTGACCCCATCCTGACCCCCGTCCAAAAGTGATTAATGGGAACACATTCCTTTAAAGGATACTGGTCTGTATGATTTCGTGATTCCCTCTTTCCTCTGTCTGGAAGTCTTCCTTTAAACCACGTGACACGTCTTTCCCACTCCCCATCTCCTTCCCCATCGTCCTCTCTTGTCTACTTTCCTCTTACTGGTCCACCTCCTGATTACTCCTCTTGTTTTCTGTTCCTTCCGCCCTTCCTTTCTCCTCTCTCCCGCCTCCACAGGAGCACCATGGCCATGTGGATCCAGGCCCAGCAGCTGCAGGGCGAGGCCCTGCACCAGATGCAGGCGCTGTACGGCCAGCACTTCCCCATCGAGGTGCGCCACTACCTGGCCCAGTGGATCGAATGCCAGCTCTGGTATGCCACAGACTCTGTTGTCATCTTCAATATCAATCCCTGTGGGGAGAAGCTGCACGTGGCTGTATTTCTTTCTAATATACATTTATTCATAAAATAATTGAATCAAAATATAATCCTTTATAATTGTCCTTGGGTTTAAAAACAACTATAATATATTTAAATTGAATTTCAGTAAAGTGCCTTCCATGCAAGCGGCCTCCATTGAGTTTTACCTTCATGAAGGTTTTAATGTTTAAACAAAGAGCCGTTGGTTCAACTGTTTGATGCTTTGATAGAACGTCGTGTTAATGACTGTTATATAATCATGGCTCAACAAGTTAACTTGGGAATATGGCAACTGAGTAAAAAGAACAGGGGATGAGGTTTCAGGTGATAACTTTGGCCCTACACCTTGTAGAGACTGTTCATATATGTACCTTATAACTCAGTGTCTCTTGTGATTTAAATAAAAAGGAAAAGAAAACCAATTGGCTGTTCATTTTAAGACTAAGAGACCTGTCTTTTTTTCTTTTTCCTATTTAGGTATTTACTAATGTTCTTCAATGATAACCATGAAAATGAATATCCAATTAATCGATGCAATGATCGGTAGCTGCAGCTCTAATTTAAATGCAGTCTTATTAAGCTTCGTGCAACAGTGAGCTAAGAACTACGTGCACAGATCCAATTGTTGGCCCACTGTTGTGCACATTACTCTGAAGAAGAAAACACATCGTTTAGATCGTTGGTTCAAGCGGTCTCTTTAACCCCCGATGCTTCACTTCTTTACTGGCTTACCTATATTACTTTGCCTGCTGATGCTCTTATATTTTATTCTCTTTATGATGGAATTTGTTAACATATGCTTAACTTGTCTCTTTGTAAAATGCTATATAAGCAAAGTGAATGATGATCTAACTTCTGGCTGGTTTAATTTCATGTTTGATGGTCAAAGTTAATGAGAGATTTATGTCAATGATTTAGTCCTGGGGAAAAGTGGCCAGTGATGTCACAGCTCGACGCGGATTGGTTGATTACAAAATGTGACCCCACAGGGATTTGGTGGAGTTGGACAACCCGGCAGAGGAAGCCAAAGCCAAGCGTCTGCTGGAGAACCTGGTGGCCGAACTCCAGAAGAAAGCCCAGCTCCAGGGAGGAGAGGATGGCTTCCTGCTCAAGATCAAGCTGGGTCACTATGCCAACCAGCTCAAGGTACAGGAGGGAGGGCGGGAACATTAAGAAGCCTTAGCTCACGTAACAGCAAGCCGGTCTCACGTCTCAGCCGTGGTGATGCTCTTGTCCGCTCAGTGTGGGATTCCTCCGTTGCCGTCACTCGTGGATTTTGGCACTTGACGCATGGCAAACATCCCGAAACGAGTCGGTGTATTGGTACAGCGGAAGGAGCTCTGACTCCAACTGTGTGTGTGTGTGTGTGTGTGTGTGTGTGTGTGTGTCGTCTCTGCAGAGCACTTATGACCGCTGTCCTCTGGAGCTGGTGCGCTGCATTAAACACATCCTGCACTCAGAGCAACGGCTCATTCAAGAAGCTACAAATGTAAGTGATCAAGGGTTTGTTGATGCATCATCATTTGCAGGAATCCTGCCCCCCCCCCCCCCCCCCCCCCGTACACAACATACCCCAGGTTGTGGCTGGGTTTGAGATCAACATGTCTCTAAGAGGGTGGAGTGCTGCCAGGCCAATAAATAACACGTGTGAAGAGTTCCAATGTTGGTGGAGGCAAACTGACGGGGCGGTTTCATGCTGTGTGTTCAGGCCAGCTGTGGGAGTGGGGTGCAGGCCATGGACAGCTTGTCGCAGCGCCACCAGCAGATCAACCAGACCTTTGAGGAGCTGCGTCTGGCCACGCAGGAGACGGAGAACGAGCTGAGGAAGCTGCAGCACAGCCAGGAGTACTTCATTATCCAGTACCAGGAGAACCTGCGCATCCAGGGTGAGGAAGAGCAATGCGCACACACACACACACACACACACACACACACTGGAGACGGAGCTGGTGCATGTCATCCTTCCTGACCGTTAGACGCGGTGCTGAGCACTGGAGATCCTCCGTCTCGCGCTCAGGGTGACGCCGGAACTTATACCCGGCTGGAGGTCATCTGAGGTCACAGGTGACTTTGTTGTTATTAACCAGGACCAGGATTCATAGAACCGTAGTTACATCCGTCTATTTCCTGATCCGATGTGAGGTCCTGCTGCCAGGGGCTGGCCAACAGTTACCAAAGTTACCTTAATTACCCAGAAGTGAACCATGTTTTTACACATTTTTTAGTGGTAGCTGGTGTTTGTAATGTCGTGTCTGTCTCCTTGTCTCCTTGTCTCCTGCTTCCTGCTTCTTGGTCCGGTAGCCCAGCTGAGCAGCCTGTCGTCACTCCCTCAAGCTGAGCGCACCCAGCGGGAGACAACCCTCCAGAGTAAGAGGACCACTGTGGAGGCCTGGCTCACCAGAGAGGCCAGCACATTACAGAAATACAGGCTTGTACGAAGACACACACGCACGCACACACACACACACACACAGAGCAAGCAAGTGAATTCAGCATAGACACACTTGCTGTATTCACAAATGACGAGGGGATGGAAGAGTACTCACACGGCTCCTTTGAATACCGGTCTTTAAACAATCGTAATGTCGAAACAGCTTCACGGATCGACGGCATAGCAGCCACATCAAAGATGTTTATATGATGTTTATATGATGTTTAGGCAGACCAGAGTTGTCCCGCTGCACAAGAAAGGAGGAAATTCTCCCTGTGGTGCCAAAGTTTATGGAAAGAGTTCCAGTATGTAGGACTGTTTCTGACGGGAAGCCAATGAGAAGGTTCCTTAAACCTGCTTTCTCTCTCTAGTGTCAGGGGACAGATGCTCTGGTTGTAAACAGAAGCCTGACTGAAGAGGAGTCTGATAGAAATGACCCTACGGTCACGTTCTGATTCATTGTGTCCATTGGGGAGTCTTCTCTTTTAAACTTGTGTGTCATTGATGTCTCACAAATGTGTCGACTTCATTTCCTTCCTTCCTTTGCAACGTCCCAACGGGTTGAAACCTACATTGTTTACTTCCCCTATTGACTGGCTTCTTCTTCTCTGCCTTCATTGCTGCATTGCTTTGTTTCTCGGCACCTCACCGAGTGTGTGTGCATGTGCAACTTGCTGCTTTCCACAGAGCGCCCCTGTGCTATTTGCATATATTTAAATGAGGTGATATGAAGACATTTGGTGCGAAATTACCAGTTTTACTCGTCTGACAATTTTTAAAAAAATCTTTACTTTTACTGCCATTGTTCTGCTGCAAAGAGAAACCGTATACTTGGCTACATGGAAGATTTTAATCGGTCACCAACAAATATCAAAGAGCACTTGATGGCTGTGTAAACATGAGTTCATCTTCAGTGAATTGGACCGTGAGACGAGGCAAACGGCATTTACAAATAATGAATTATTGGTGCTGTCAGCAGCTGCAATCCTTTCTCTCTTTCCCCCTCGCGTGTCACACGTGATGGTTTCTCAGCATGTGGCTGGCGGTGTGTTTGCAGGACCTGTCGGAACAACACCAGAAGACCCTGGCCCTGCTAAGGAAGCAGCAGACTCTGATCCTGGATGAGGAACTCATCCAGTGGAAGAGGAGGCAGCAGCAGGCTGGCAACGGGGGTCCTCATGAGGGGGGACTGGATGTCCTGCAGTCCTGGTATATACTCCACTTCCAATCATTTTACCTGGCATATTATTGTATAGGATGGAGCGTTGCATACCTCTTTTCTGATGTAAAGGGAAATTTGAATTTTTTAACTTTAAAAAGTAATGTCTATAGCAGGGGTCGGGAACCTATGGCTCTTCCGGTGACGGCATATGGCTCCCAGACAATTTTGAGTAAAAAAAATAATAATCACCACCCGCCCCCCTGTAATTTTCTCTATCGCGCCAGATTACAGCAGAAGTAATGTCAGGTCCTTTTCTTAAAGACGTCTTTGTTCTTTTATTAAACTAAACGTCTGTTATTGATCGTATCTACACAGCAGCATGTCATTTCTGTCTCTACGTGTCGCGTTAACACTTCTCGGCTTTCCGTCTCGCGTGCCGCACAGCTCCGATGCCGGCGTGTGCGCACATCGGGACTGAGCAAAGAAAAGTCACCTGCACCCCCCCCCCCCCCCCACGTAGCATCATGCAGCACCAGAAGTCGCATTAAAAGCAAGACATATTTAATTTATTATACGTAAAAAATACTATATGGCTCTCAATGAAATATATTTAGAAATATTTGGCTTGTATGGCAATGTCAAAAAGGTTCCTGACCCCTGGTCTATAGGAATGATAAACGTATCACCAGGATGTAAATGCACTCGTGTCGAGGAACGCAGCCTCGTGTTCTCCTCTACCCTTTGACTTCTACACTGTGGCGGTGTGTCCACCAGGTGTGAGAAGCTGGCTGACCTCATCTGGCAGAACCGGCAGCAGATCCGACGCTGTGAACATCTCACCCAGCAGCTGCCTCTGCCGGGCCCCATGGAAGAGCTGCTGAGCAAACTGAACGCCGACATCACCGACATCATCTCGGCCCTGGTCACGAGGTGAGAACTAGACATCGCTGCTTCAGTGTAGTGGAGAGGTCGTGGGACTGGCAGGTGGCACTGACGAGCCAGGGTTCTGAAAAAGGAGAATCCAACTGTCACGGTGATGTGGGGCCCCCAGGATTGCATCTTTACTCTAGTTCACCTGGTTTTGACCTCCTACATACTGGATTGTATTGCAGTAAAGGATTTAAGGTGTGCCCTTCATATCAAGCCGCATCATCCGGCCCTGAAAATCCTGCATCATGCTTTCTTTTAATGTCCACCAGGGGGGCGACTCCTCTGGTTGTATAGAAGTATATGCTTCATGTGTTAAAGCTGCATTCTCTCTCCTGACCACCAGGGGGCGACTCCTCTGGTTGTATAGAAGTCTATATAGTGACTCTACTTCTCTCTTGATGTATTCCCTCAGTAAACATGAGTTTATGTCTCAATCTCTAGTTTCAAGTCTTCTTCTATACAGCATGATGTCATCATTGAGTACATGATGGTCACTTAGGGTCAAACAGACCAATAAGCAGGGGACGCTTTAGTGGCGGGGCTGTAGCTCAGTGGGGTAAGAGGGCCGTCCTGCAACCGCAAGGTCGTGGGTTCGATCCCGGCTCTCCCCATTAGTTGCAAGTCGAAGTGTCCTTGAGCAAGGCACTGAACCCCCAGTTGCTTCCCGGGCGCATCACTGCAGCCCACTGCTCCTTAATAACTAAGGATGCGTTAAATGCAGAGAACTAATTTCCCCTTGGGGATTAATAAAAGTGTATATATATATATATATATTTTTTTTTTACCGTGATTGGCAGGGGCCAGTACCGGCTCCAGACACAGCCAGGTCCAATGGAAGCTGGTTCCATAAAAGAGGAGCTTGATACCTGAAGGCTCTGGCTCCATCCTACTCTTTAAGAATCTCGGAATCATAAGTAGCCCCGCATTTAGTGTGCGCAGCTCTCTAGTGGGGCAATATGGTACTACAAGCAAGTTGAGATATGATGGAACATCACCAATCAAGGCTTTGTAGGTTAAGAGAAACATTTTAAAAGTGGTTCTTGATTTTACGGGGAGCCAGTGCAGAGCAGCTAGTGCAGGAGTGATGTGATCTCTTTTCTTAGTTTTAGTGAGAACACGAGCTGCAGCATTCTGGATCAACTGGAGGGACCTAAGAGACTTATTGGAGCAGCCTGATAATAAGGAGTTGCAGTAATCCAGTCTAGAAGTAACAAATGCCTGAACCAGTTTTTCTGCATTTTTTGAGACAAGATGTGTCTGATTGTTTAAATGTTACAAAGGTGAAACAATGCAGTAATTGAGATGTTCTTCACTTGGAGTTAAAGGACAAGTCCTGATCAAAGAGAACAGAGATTCTTTACAGTGGTGTTGGATGCTAGGGCAATGCCGTCTACAGAAACCACATCACCAGATAATTGATCTCTGAGGTGTTCATGGCCGAGTTTTATGTCTCTAAGACATGCTTGAAGTTTAGCATATATCTGCATATAGATAATATTGGCAAAAGGAAGCATATATAAAAGGTAAATAAAATTGGTCCAAGCACAGAACCTTGTGGAACTCCGTGATTACCGTTGGCGGTCTCGTCGGGGCGGGTTCTAAGAGACCGGTAGAAGGTCTAGAAGCAGAAACCGTTTGATTGTTTTTGACTTGGCTCCTAGCTACTTGCCATCCGCAGGCCCTCGTCTCTTCACACCAGAGGTGTGTCTTTGTCACTCGCTGTTGTCGTTCTACTGGAGGCATCAAACCATCTCCATGAGAATGTTTTTCAAGGGTGCTGGAAACTGACCGATTGTTGACCCTCGGGTTAAAGAGGAGGAATCCTGCCCATTGAGCAGGTTGTTTTACTCCTGCATGGAAACTTCAGAGGTCAGATTCTTGCTATCTTGTGGGGTTTGCTGCCAGAGTGCAGGGAGCCTTGTATCCTTCGCCTTGCATCCCTGCTGCTGCTCACGGACTCTGATGTCATGCGTCAACATCTCCGCCCTTTGACGACTCAAATCCTCTCACGAGAGAACCTGTTGACCAGCCCATCCTGTCATTGTCCCTATCCCTCCTCCACCCCTTCCCCTCAGCACCTTCATCATTGAAAAGCAGCCGCCCCAGGTGTTGAAGACCCAGACCAAGTTTGCAGCCACGGTGCGCCTCCTGGTGGGCGGGAAGCTCAACGTCCACATGAATCCACCTCAGGTCAAGGCGGTCATCGTGAGCGAGCAGCAGGCCAAAGCGCTGCTGAAGAATGAGAGCACACACAGGTGATGATATCACATTATGGGCTCCTAATGGGTGATTACAACAGGTACTCTGTTGGTTATAGAAAGACAATTAATTAATTAATGAGCGGTTTCTAAACAAATATAAATAGCTCCATGTGATGACGTTGAAATCCTCGTGTCGTAGATGTGTCCAGCTTTGTGCCTCACAATGTGTGTGGCTGCTTTCTTTTCCTTGGCAGTGAGAGCAGTGGAGACATCCTGAACAACAACTGTGTGATGGAGTATCAGCAGGCCACTGGCACCCTCAGTGCACACTTCAGAAACATGGTAAGGGTGATACATTAAGAGTGATGCATGAGTGGGGATAACTTGTTCAACCAACGTGAGAAATTACCTTCTCAAATGTCACAATTGAAAGATTCTTTCTTACTTTTTTAAATCCACATGGTCTTCACATAACATAAATAAACCCAAACTACGTCGAATAAATCCGAGCACACAAGGCCAACCTGTCGAGAGCCGAGAATTTTAATGATATCCTGTCAGATTGTGAATATAGGGAAGGGACTAAAAACAGAGAAGAAGGATACATGCATCTATACGTGCATTAATGTATACAGATTGTTATTTATTTCAATGGGAAGGCAGTACATACTCGTGTGTGTGGGGGTGGGGGTGTGGGTGGCTGGCTATTGTCCACGGCCTGAAAACCTCTGTGCTAATGTTCTGAAGGAATCTGTCTCTAATCTCCTCTCTTCCATCCAGTCACTGAAGAGGATCAAGCGGTCGGACCGCCGCGGTGCCGAGTCGGTGACGGAGGAGAAGTTCACAGTTCTGTTTGAATCTCAGTTCAGCGTCGGGGGCAACGAGCTGGTCTTCCACGTCAAAGTATTCAGATTTTATCTTTTTAAACCTCTAAACTCGGCTACTCGTCTCCACTGTCTCTGACTCAAGATACTTGTAAATAAGTGTCTACGATATTTATTCAATTAGACGTGTATTCATAACTGATCTGTGACCTGCAGACCTTATCGCTGCCCGTGGTCGTGATCGTCCACGGCAGTCAGGACAACAACGCCACAGCCACCGTCCTGTGGGACAACGCCTTCTCTGAGCCTGTGAGTTCCCCCATAACCTCACTCACACTGTCATCTTAAACGGGCTGTTGAAGGTCTTGAATCACATCTACTTGTTTGTGTGTTTGTGAAATCATAGTCTGTTACCGATTCAGAGTGTGTGAATGCTGTGAATGATGAGTTCAAGTCCTAATGGGCGGGTGGCATCTTGCGCGGTAGCCTGTTGAAGCGAGTGGTTGGGAGACGAGCACAAGCCCATTCATTCTGTTCCCTCTCCCGTCCTCAGGGCCGGGTGCCGTTCTCCGTGCCAGACAAGGTGCTGTGGCCCCAGCTGTGTGACACCCTTGATATGAAGTACAAGGCGGAGATGCACAGTGGGCGTGGCCTGTCGGAGGACAACATGGTCTTCCTGGCACAGAAAGTGTTCACGAGCAGCAGCAACAACCCCGAGGACTCCCGCAACATGACCATCACGTGGGCCCAGTTCAACCGGGTGAGCCGCTGCTCCCACAGCTCAACCACCGCATGTCGGGAACTGAGATGGAGCGCGTCCCAAAAGAATGTGCAATGGGCTGGCAGATACGTCCTCAAGTCAATATTACTGTATTATTATTATTTTTTTACGGGGATAATACTAATCATGGTTCAATTCAGTTTATTTTGTATAGCCCAATATCACAAATTACAAAGTCCCCTCAGAAGGTTTTACAGTCAGTATCCGACATCCCTGATCTTTGACCTCACATCGGATCAGGAACAACTCACAACAAATAGAAAAAGACCTTTCAGGGGGAAAAAGGTAAGAACCCTTCAGGAGAGAACAGAGGAGGAGCCCTCTCCAGGATGGACAGCACAATAGATGTCATGTGACCAGATGAACAGAGTTACAGAGTTTCATAAACATGAATATGACAGTGTATGGATGAATAATAATTATAAATTTATTGACGATGCATATTTTATGTGTATATATATATATTATTTTTTTTAAACAGCCAAACTGGGATTAACATAATGAAAAGATTTGACTTGTTTGAAGAAGGCGAAAGCTGAAGAACTCGTCCTGTACAAGAGACTCAAGGACCGTCTGCACAGTCTGTCGGCCATGTTTGTTTCAGCCCAAATAGCCATGGAAACATTCTGAAGGAACACGTTTCATTTCTACAGGAGAGCTTACCGGGACGAAACTTTACCTTCTGGCAGTGGTTTGATGGAGTCGTGGAGCTCATGAAGAAACATCTCAAGCCTCACTGGAATGACGGGTAAGAACCTGTTGTCATCTGAGCTTAAGAGGATCGACTTTGTGTTTGACCCGAATGGACCCACAGCCAAATGCAGTTCTCTTCTCTTCTGGAAAACATTATTGTTCTGTGAGTAAGACTCTTTGAGGATTGGTGTCACTAGAAGCACAAGTCTGTGTGCGTTTGTGTGTTGTCTAGGGCCATCCTCGGCTTCGTGAACAAGCAGCAGGCTCAGGACATGCTGATGTCCAAACCCAACGGCACCTTCCTGCTGAGATTCAGCGACTCCGAGATCGGAGGCATCACCATCGCCTGGGTGGCAGAGAACCCCAACAAGACAGGTACCACGCTGCCGGACAACTATCGGTTCTTTATTCCACTTGTGTGCTTTTACGTCCATCCATGCGTGACGAAGGTTGTATATGTTAATCTCATTGTCTTCGGCCAGGTGAAAGGCTGGTCTGGAATCTGTTGCCCTACACAACCAAGGACTTCTCCATCCGGTCCCTGGCGGACCGCATCAGTGACCTGAACCACCTTCTGTTCCTCTACCCCGACCGACCCAAAGACGAGGTCTTCGCCAAGTACTACACCCCTCTGCTCTGTAAGTACCGGCCTCTCGGGTACTTGGCATCGGCCAATAGGATCAGTGAAATGAAGAAGCTTTTTTTCACATTTAAAGGTTAAAATGTGTTTAAAAAAAGTTAGGGGGGGGAGAGAGACAGCATTTCAACTTTACTTCTCAGTCAAAACAATCAATTTACAGTCATCAGTGATAAGAAAAGACCACTAGCTAACAGCAAGGACACGCAACATTCAGCCCAACAGGTGAAACTCTGAGAGACGCTGCTACCTGATAATCTTGACGGCCCGTTCATAACCAACTGGTTATGAACGTGTTTAAATTACCAGACTCATGTCATTGCTATATCTACTTCAGCCCCATTCCTTCAGCTGCAGCCATGGGACCAAATACACATAAATCAGTATATATTCTTTTCACATATTCATATATGTTCACGTGTGTGTGTTGCAGCACAGACTGGATGTGGTGCCTTTGTGTTACTTTCCTCTGGTTATAAGTCACAGATGAAACTTCTTACCGCAAATTATGTCTTCATATTTATTTATTTTATTCTCCCCTCAAAGTCCATTTCACACAGCTGACAGAACAAGGCTAACGTCCTGTCACACACACCTCAAGAATACATCCAAGCAACACATGAATGGATCTGATTACACACCTTTATGGTCACGTCCTTCGTGCTCGAGGTAAAGCAGTGATGTTATGTCTGAATACAATAAACAAACTAAACTAGACGCACATGAACCATGGATGTGTTATTGACCAGCCCTCGGGGGCGGCTCCACTTCCAGGTCCTCATGTTGGAGCGAGGGCAGACTCTACTCTATCTGGTGTCTTTAGAAGCTGGTGGAGTAAGCTCCATACATGGATGGCACTGTCCAGTTGAAATAACCGTTTCTAAGCCAGTGTCTCTCTCTTGCAGCGAAAGCCGTGGATGGATATGTGAAACCGCAGATCAAACAAGTTGTGCCAGAGTAAGTTACTTCTTTATTCTTCTCTTCTCCATCACTTTCAAACAGACGGCACTGAACAAGTAGCACGCTCCTGAAGTTTGATGAGGACTTGGGAGTTGAATCCCCAAAAAGGACGACGCAGCATCTCAGTCGAGGCAGAGCGTTCAGAAAGGAGTCAGAGCCCCGGGTCATGTTGCACGTACCAAAGAGAGCGGCCCCTATAGTTTGATAGTGGAACATCCGACTATAGTGGACACCTGAAGGACTCTGACTGTGAGAGAGTAGACGCTCTGGCCTCAAGTCTAGCTGTGGAAACCTGGGACTGCTCCTCACCGGCACAATAGATAGATAGATAGATAGATATATACTTTATTAATCCCCAAGGGGAAATTTGTCCCCATCCTGAATGATAGCCTGGTACTGAATGGACCTTCGGCAGGCCTGAAGGTAGCACGTTCCTACAGGACAATGCCTCACAGCCACGACGACGCAGGAATGGCTCGGGGACCAATGAATGAATGTCCTTGAGGACAGACCTTAATAATCTCTGTCCACCGGCGGTCGCCACCCAACTGACGGAGCTCAAGAGATCTGCAGAGAACAATGGCAGAAAACCCCCAAATGCAGGTGTGCGGGTCTAAAACTGCTGCCAAGAGTGCTTCAACTAGTACTGGGTGAAGGGTCTGAGTACTAATGTCCATGTGATGAGTTGTTCCTCCTTAATGTGGATATAAGTGCTCATAATGTAGCTCGGTGAGGGGAAGAATTAATGGATGCACTGTACACATGACATTTACCTTTAAGTTTTGATGAGTTCATGTGTTGTTAAAAGATAAAAGCGTGGGGGGGGGTGGACAGACAATTAACAGCAGCTGACTGATGCAATGAGCTCAAGACCATCAACACGGTGAACATTGGCTCCTAATTTGGGAGCTTGACACTTCTGTAGCTTCTGAATGTGGTTATATTCAGTTTGTGGTCAGTTTAACCCTTTATAGGCACTCATTGAAATAATTTGAAATTCAAAATGGCAACACTACAGTGCCATAAGAGGCCATAACATTACTCTTTTACTGTTGTGAAATTTTTAAAAATGATATTGTTTTTAGGTAGAAAAGCAACACAAATGAAGTTACCATATGTGTTTCTCGCCCGATAAAGGGTTAATCCATACTTTAAGACCTGTAAGAGTCCACTGGTAGGATGGTGTGACGCACACAGGAAAAGGTGTCGGTGATGCCTGTATCAAAGCATCTCCTCCTTGTGAGACGTGGGTTGTGTATTTGCTGTAACGAGGTGTGACGCGTGTCTCCGGCAGATTCACCACCCCGAACCCTGAGCCCAGTGGAGGGACCCCCACGTTCATGGACCACGCGGCATCGCCCTCCGTGAGCCTCCCCAACAACTTTGCCGTCTTCCCTTCTATGTGAGCACACTCTCCTTTCACGTCCTCAGGAGAAGACCCTGATGATAACAGTGATGCTCTTTGGCCGATGCGTTGTGTTAGTGCTGCTGCTGCTACTTAAAGTGATGATACATGTAACCAATGACGAAGTAAACACAGCTTATAGTATGACTAATGAGGGTGTGAGGTAGTGGTTTGTGTTATTTTGAATGTATCTGATGGTCATGAAGTAGAACATCAAACAATCATGAACAAAATGTTTGTGTGTGTGTGTGTATATATATATATATATATATATATATATGTCCCGTCAGGAGTGACACCATTTTGGACGCAGATGGAGACTTTGACCTGGAGGACACGATGGACGTGGCGCGCCATGTGGAGGAGCTGCTCCGCCGGCCGATGGCCAACCAGTGGAGCAGCCAGCAGTCCTGAACCTGCCCGACACCGTCAGGTCTCCTCCATCTCGTACCAACAGACACGCCCACAAACTGCAACTTTTAATGCTGAAAAAAAAATGTAATCTCTTCTCTATTAACGGGAATCATTTTTATTAGTATCTAGTAAATCCGGAAAAACTCCTTCAGAATTCAAGTGAGACTATGTAACTTTTGTGAGCCTCTGTGGTGTTTACAGGAGTTGAATTTGACTTAATTTCCCGAGATGGTGTTGAGTCAGTGGCCTTAAAGACTCATCGGGGAGACTTAGTGAGTGGACCGCGGTGGGGTTGCTTTGTCGGTAGCTTAGCTGTGGCTTAAGCCTGAAGGCAGGATTAAACCTGCTGTCGTCTGAACCCAGCTGGCCTATGGAGGCCCAACTTAAACCTGTTTGACCAGCAGCAGCTCTCTTTACATTACCTTTAGCTACGCCGTAGACACAGCGACAGGGAGCACATCGGGGTTAAGTGTCTTGCTCAAGGACACGTCGACTAGGGCGGGGATAGAACCGCCAACCTCCTGCCAGGGCAACACGATGCACAATTCTGTTCACACCGTAGCGCTTTTAAACCAATCATAGAAACGCACCAACAAAAGAAGAGCGCTCAACATGGAGGTTAACGGAGTACACGCGAGGAATGCATTCAACGCGTTCGTTGAGTCTGGAGAGAAACTTTGTTTACGTTTCTAATAAAAAATACACAATTTCAAACCACCAGGAAGTGATCCGTCACACTAGTGTGAGCGGCACGTTGTTGTCAGCCAACAGGAGCGCGTGTGTGTGTGTGTCTGTCTTTCAAAGCGGCATAAGCACAAACCACAGTCAGAGCTTTACTCCCCGCAACCCGTAGGCGCAGGGAGGCGACCCTCTCGTTCTCCGGGGCAAACTCCAACACGGCAGCGCTCAGCCGGGGGCTTGTGAGTATCCCCACTCCCGCCCGGCGCCTCTCACCCTGGGCAACTCCAGAAAAGAAGAGAGTCCAACCCTCCTCCAGGAGCTTGGTTCCAGAGCCAGCGCTGTGCGTGGAGGTGAGCCCAACTAGATCTAGCTGGTACTGCTCCACCTCCCGCACCAACTCTGGCTCCTTCCCCGCGAGCGAGGTGACGTTCCACGTCCCTAGAGCTAGTCTATGTCGCCGGCGATCGGCTCGCCCAGGTCCCCTGCCCAGCCTGCCGCCCGGTCTACATAGCACCCGACCCCGATGATTGCCCCTGCGGGTGGTGGGTCCACAGGGTGTGTGTATATATATATATATATATATATATATGTATATATATATATATATATACTGTATATGTGTAGATATATATGTTGTCAAATGGAACCTTAAAGTTACTGCGAGGAACTTTTAAAACTGGTCATGAAACCGTCTCCGTTGAGTCCTGAGACCATCGGAGAGAAGAGGGAGTATTTCTATAAGGCTAGTCTGAGGAGGACTGCAGCAGCTCCTCCTCCTCCTCCTCCACGTAGAAACCCAACCCCTGCTGGAGACCCGGGCTGTAGCGCTGTGCCCGACTTTAGTCTCAGCCAGAATCAACACAGAAGTTCCTCGTAGTCCGTGTGAAGTCCTTTGTGCCGAGTTCAGGGATTCCTCTGGGAGAACACTCACTCCTCACACTCAGTACTCCCACCTTCAGTCAGACGTGGTGTTGATCGAGTGTTCTTCACTGAAAGTGCCTGAGTATAATTCTGTATGAATCTCATGACCAGGCTGAATCCTGCTCTGCGTATAAAGCTTATTTTTTTCCTGCATTCTTCAGTAACGATGTTCAGTATTTGTTTCGTAGCTGACGCCTTAGTCTGGAGGTCCGGAGGTTCTGCAGATCAGTCTGTGCTTTGTGGGATATTTTGAAGCCATCGCTATTCACTCCCCTAGCAGCCTCAACCCTTCTAGAAAACCCCAAGTTAACGCCGTAAACCTCAAGAAAAACTCACTGTGAAGTTACTGGTCAAAAATCAACCAAATAATACCTGACAAGTGGAGAGCAGACGTGAGATCCAGCATCACGTCGGCCTCCTGGCTCTTTGTTCTATAGTGTTAAGAAAGAGAAGAACAAAAAAAAGTTTTAACACAAACGTGCTCAGCTAAAGCGAACAAGCGGGGTGGAGCTCCACCATCGGTGAACTAGATGTTGGTGCTCCACCATCGGAGCTCCATCAGTACTCTGAGCCTCTCTCTCTCCGCTGTGCGAGTGTCTTCTGTCCATCTCTTGGTCTCTTTGCTCTCTTTGTATTTTACTTCATGTGCAACATCTTTCCTGGAAGTTTGATGTTGGGATTTCAGACTTGAAAATAAACCTTTTTTTTTAATGAATTGTATCCCACCGTGGTTTATTTGTTATTGTTTTGTATTATTTTATTACTGCGGAGTCCTATTTTAATGTTCATTTCAGCCGGCCACCACTTTTCCACCTGTGTTCATCTGCCGGGTTATATGAATACTTTTATTTATTTTTTAAGAATTACTTCACGGTAAAACTTGTTTTGACTTTCTGATTTTTCCCTTACCCTGCATTCACCTGATTTCTGTTTACTTGGACTTTGAGTTGAATGAATGCAGAGCTGAGAGTTCACTCAACTCGTTAAGTAAAGTTTATAAACTTGATGAGAATATTCAGATGTCTCAGCGTTCATTGTTTGAGAGTTAAACTCTGCAGAAGGGAATGCAAACATGTATGATGGAAACGTGTGTGTCTAACATGCTGAGCTACATCATGTTTTTTTCTTAGTTATTTAAACCACAGTGAAGTTTAGTATTGATTGGTAGTGAAAGTATTCAGCTCCTTCACTTAGATATATTAGAAATAACACTGTAAATATACATGTAAAACTCCTGCGTTCATAATTTGTATGTGAAAGTGCAGAACTATATTACAAGGTACTCGTTCTGCAGAATGGACTACACAGATTTATATTAATGTATAATGGAATCTGTATTTGCATTGTTGGTTATAACAGGTTAATTCCCCTTAAAGTCACTAATAAGATGCATCACAAATAAGTTGTGATCATTTTCTGTAAAACCTTGTAGAATCTACTGCATTGTTGTAATATAAATACAAATATAATCGTATAGCACTTCTGTAATATTACCATCACGTGACAGACTGGTCACATGACAAAACTCGGAAGAATTTGTTTTCGCGGAACTGCGTCCTCTGATTGGCCGTAAACCAATCGAGGAAGCCGACCCTCTCTCTGATTGGCCGTAAACTATACTCAAGGAAGCCGACCCTCTCTCTGATTGGGTCGGAAATCAGACCCCCCGCTCTCTGATTGGCCAACAGACACGTCGCTTCCTGGTTATGTGCAAATGGTGAAATAAAGTTGTTTTTAAACCCTCGTTCCGGTGGTAAAGTCTAGCTTCTATCGGGGGACTCGACATGTCACCCAGGAGCAGCCGTGTTCCGGTTCTGGTCGTCGTGTTCTGTGTGTTTGTGACCGTCTCTTGTAAGTTCCCCACATTGGACCACCTCAAGCCGACGGCCAGCGACAAGGCGCAGGGCCGAGCGGCCGTGGAGCTGCTGAAGCGGCTGCTCGGGACCAGGTCCACGGAGTTCATCGTGTCGGTCAACCGGAGCCTCTCCAACGACAGCCTGGACGTGTGCGAGCTCCGGTCCACGAGAAACAACAAGGTGGTCGCGACGGGCAGCACCGGGGTGGCCGTGGTGACCGGCATCTACAACTACCTCAAGTACTTCTGTAACTGCCATGTGTCGTGGTCCGGGGACCAGCTGGACATGCCGCGTCCTCTGCCGAGGCTCACGGGCGTCCTGCGCATCGACACGCAGCACAGGTCAGTGACCCGAGGCGGGGACCGTGGGCCCGGGACAAAGAACCGGGAGCACGAGCTCGTGCGGTCGGCGTGTTTCCAGAACGCGCAGCGGAGCACTGCGTTGACGTTCAGTGGAGAGGTTCAACATTTGTTTTCCGTTGGCAATACGACATGGAGGGGCCGAGCGCGCGCGCTGTGATTCACGCCTCTCGCGAGTGAGCGCGCTGACTACTACAGCTCAGTTACTACGAGCGGAGGGACTACTTTGTTCTAGTTATTTCTCAGGACCATGACAAGATATACATTATTTATACAATGTAAATTATTCTAGGGCTATGAAAATAATAACAAGAAGAATACCTTTATTGATATTATATAGCACCTTTTTAACAACAACGGGTACAATACACTCATAATGCATATTTAATTTAGACCTCCACTGACGGATTACAATAACATAATTGTCATATGACATTTATATTGTCCATTAAGGAAGAGAGAGTTGGTCTATTGGACTTTAAACGTGTGCGTGCGCGCGCATGCGTGCTCTGATTACAAACTCACTACCATCAGCAAAACGCCAATAACGGACACCACCGCATCTCAGTGGCTGCTGTAGGACTTCCACGGACACCCTCAACACGCAGCTGCCTGGAGGCTTATTTTAGGAGCAGCTAAGAACATACTAGCACAAATAAAGAAGTAAAGACCCAGATAAAGTAGATGTGATATTAAAAGTCACCGTGTCTGCGTGTTTGAGTGCTGAGTACCTCCAGCGTGAGGACACACATTGCTTCACATTGCTTTTTATTGCTCTTCATTGTTTATTGTGGCCACTATGTAAACTTAGGCCACGGCCGGGCCCTTTTTAAAGGACCCTTTTCCTTTCAATTATCCGTTGTGCATTAGAGCCGCATCAGCTCACCCCAGCTATGTCATGTGCACAGTAGTTAGATTGAAGAAGCCACGGCCAGCGTTGCACTTTTCCCATGGTTCACTTTTTAAGCTGCTGGGAAGCTTCAACCGTTTACCATCTGCAGGAAACCAAAGGTTTGGACTACAGCAGAGCCGATGTGCAGTGTTGTATGACAACAACTTTAATACAACATTGACAGTTATTATAATCCCAAGCAATATGCACATCATAAATACACAAACATGTGTGATGAGTAAACTGCAGTGGTTAGGGACTTTTATTGTGAAAGGTGATCGGTCAACTTAACATTCAGTGCATTTTCTATTGTTCCGTCTCTTGTTTCTTTTGTGCTTTCTGTCTGTAAGGTCCACGAGGTCTGAAGCACGGACGCATTGGAAGAACTGGATACCGGAACATGTTTTCGTCTAACTTTCAGGTTTCCTTCTCGCGCTGGCTACGCCCTCCAGCTCTCGCTCAGCTCATAGGCTGTACATTGACATCTCATCGTGATGACGTCACCGCTTATTTATTTTTTAAATGGCTTTTCTCAGCTCGAGGGAAGTTTTACAAAAATAAAAAACCTCCATGAACCATATATTCATGATGTAAAGAAGCCTAATTGAAGTGCTTTGCAGTCCGAGGAGTCCTGTCAACAACTTCAGGGACACAAAACTGTGAATGTAAGCTGCAATACCGCCGGTGACCACTGGGCAGCAATCGGAAGCGAGGCTTAAAAACAACAGGCTGTTATTGTACCTCCAGTCTGAAGTCAGCCTCGTCATCGTTTAATGTTGAAGCTCATTTGTCCAAACACGACTACTCAGTTGTACTATTGTATAATAGTGTTTAAATTACAACTATGTATTTTAAATCATTTATAATGTTTTTTTTCTTAATTATTTGCAGTATTTTACTAAGAAGTATGGTCTTTTCAAATACACGCTACACCGAACAAGTAATACCCTCCCATGCGTCTTCCTTTGGTGTTTCCTTGTACCCACGCCTAAAACACGACTTCCTCCACTTGAGGACTATTACAGTATATTTAGACAATTCTGAATCTGGTGCTTCAACCAGTTCAGGAAAAGAAGCCAGTTGTCATGAATATGTCGAAATATGGTGAATACCATTTAAGATTGATAAATGTGCCCAATAACACACCTTTTTGTTTGTGTTTTTATAATAAACTACACGTGTGTGTGTTGAATCTAGATTCCGGTATTACCAGAACGTCTGCACCTTCAGTTACTCCTCCGTGTGGTGGGACTGGCCGAGATGGGAGAGGGAGATCGACTGGATGGCGCTCAATGGGATCAATCTGCCGCTGGCGTTCACCGGCCAGGAAGCCGTGTGGCAAGAGGTACGAGTCGAGGCTGAACGCACCAGATCCACATGAACCACAAGCAGCTCTCAGTACCCCAGGTCTGGGTGTTCCACGACGGTCTCCTTCTAGAAGGATCACGTTTGGGGATTCAGGGGTTAAGTCACGACGCACTTCATAGGTGCATTACTCTGAGCAGTAAGCAAAGTCATCAGAAGGGGAAGTGATCCGGAGAGATGGGAGGACAGTCGGTCGAAGGGGAGCAGATGCATCATACTGGTTGATTGATGTGGACGAACATCGACTCACGGAGGTGTTCCTGTCTTAGGTTTACCGAGCTCTCGGGTTGAACCAGTCGGAGATCGAGGAGTTCTTCTCTGGCGCCGCGTTCCTCGCCTGGAATCGGATGGGCAACCTGTTCCGGTTCGGGGGGCCTCTGCCACAGTCCTGGCACGTGAACCAGCTCGACCTCCAAGTACTGAAGCCGCCTCGCTTGTTAACCACCATGTGTAGAATCAGGATGTCGACCACCTGGCTGTCTGAGCTCTCATTTTAATGGACCCCTCGCAGCACGTCTATGTATAGCGGCTTCAGGTTGAACCCAGATCATCTATTCTAAACCACTTTATTTGGCGGTGAATTAAAAGATGAACACAAGTGAAATGTCATAAATGATCATAAACCATGGCGGTAACACACAACTGCACGTGTGATCCGAGCCGGTTGTTGTAACTGTGACTTCCAGCCTGTTGCATGTTTCTTCCTGGTTGTAATTAACCACACTTCTTTTTAAAAGGCCTCGTATTTCTTTTAAACTCCATTTATATTCCGTGTTTTCGAAATGTTTGTTGACGATCCAGCTGCCTTGGACTGAATCCACATCTACGTGTCTCGTTTGTTTTTCGCAGTTTAAAATCTTGGAGCGGATGAGATCCTTCGGCATGATCCCGGTGCTGCCGGCCTTCTCCGGGAACATTCCCGCGGGGATCCTCCGGTGAGCTCGGTCATGTGTCAACAATTCAGATACGAGTGTGATACCAATGGTGACCTCTAAAGTCTCATCGACCTCACTGTTGAGCACACTTCCCGTTGAGTCGGGCCATGCAGGTCCGGTATCGACGTGTTGGCCTTCAGACATTGTTGGACGTCACGTTGCGTGAACCAGTTGATGTCACGCGTGCTCTCGCCTTGAGGAACATTAAGTTGGGGTGTTTCTCTTCAACTCGAGTCAGTACACTCCGTTTAGTCCACTTCCCTGATTCTCCCGAGGGGGCGTGGCTCGGTGGCCGGCTCTGTGTCTCTGAAGTGTTTCCTGTCTTTCAGGCTGCATCCAGGAGCCAACGTCACCCGGTTGGGCCCCTGGTCCCACTTCAACTGCAGCTACTCGTGCTCCTACCTCTTGGACCCCCGAGACCCTCTTTTCCTCCGGATCGGTTCCCTCTTCCTGTCCCAGGTGGTCAAGCAGTTCGGTACAGATCACATCTACAACACCGACACCTTCAACGAGATGAGTCCTCCGTCCTCTGACCCCGCCTACCTGTCTGCGGTCAGCCGCTCCGTCTTCGCCTCGATGACCGCCGGTGAGTGTGTCGCCGTGTCCGCGGACGCTCCCCTCGCGCGGTCCTCTTCTCGTCCCTCGTCCACGTGTTCTCTCCGTCCCTCCAGTCGACCCCGAGGCCATCTGGCTGATGCAGGGCTGGCTGTTCTTCAGCGACGCGGCGTTCTGGCAGCCGGCCCAGATCCAGGCGCTGCTCCGCGGCGTGCCCCTCGGCAGGATGATCGTGCTGGACCTGTTCGCGGAGACGGAGCCCATCTTCTCCTCCACCGAGTCCTTCTACGGTCAGCCCTTCATCTGGTGCATGCTGCACAACTTCGGGGGCAACAGCGGGCTCTTCGGCACCGTGGAGAGCATCAATTCGGGGCCCTTCAAAGCCTTGCGGTTCCCCAACTCCAGCCTGGTGGGCCTCGGCGTGGCGCCGGAGGGCATCGAGCAGAACCCCGCGATGTACGAGCTGATGAGCGAGCTGGCGTGGCGCCGGCGGCCCGTCAACTTGTCCAAGTGGGCGTCGCTGTACGCGATCCGCCGCTACGGCAGCACGCAGGAGGGCCCGGTCGCCGCCTGGCGCCTGCTGTTCGCCAGCGTGTACAACTGCACGCTGCCGCATTACCGGAACCACAACCGCAGCCCGCTGGTGCGGCGGCCGTCGCTCCGCATGAACACGGACGTCTGGTACGAGCCGGCCGCTCTGTTCAAAGCCTGGAAGCTGATGATGGAGGCGGCGCCGTCCCTCATGTCCAAGGAGACCTTCCGGTACGACCTCGTGGACGTGACCCGGCAGGTCCTGCAAGTCCTGACGACTTCCTTCTACCGGGAGATCGCGGCCGCCTTCCGGAACCACAAGCTGCCGGAGCTGCTGACCGCGGGCGGCGTGCTGGTGCACGACCTCTTGCCCGAACTCGAGCGCTTGCTGAGCAGCGACCGCAACTTCCTGCTGGGCACGTGGCTGGAGCGCGCCCGGTCCCTCGCCCTCGACGAGGCGGAGGCGCAGCTCTACGACCGGAACGCCAGGAACCAGCTGACCCTGTGGGGCCCCGGTGGCGAGATCCTGGACTACGCCAGCAAAGAGTGGGGGGGTCTGATGGAGGACTACTACGCCCGGCGGTGGGGCCTGTTCGTCCGCACCCTGGTGGAGTGTCTGGACGGCGGGCGGCCGTTCAAGCAGGACGCCTTCAACCAGGCGGTGTTCCAGGTGGAGACGGGATTCATTCACAACGGCCGGAAGTACCCCACCGAGCCTCAGGGGGACACGTACGAGATCGCACGCAGGATCTTCCTCAAGTACTACCCACAGGCCCTGAAGACGCTATAGGGGGAGGACACGGCCATCTGGGGAGGGGGGAACCAAACGCGTCTCGAGAGGCCCCGCCCCCCCCAGGCCGACCCAAAACACTTGTTTTTGATTCCACTGCTCTGAAGACAAGATGTGCATATTCACGTTCCCAGAGGACGACAAAGAGATGGATTTATTGAGCCCGGTTTATTGTGTAAAAATGACTTTCTGAGCTTTCAGGGAGAGAGAATATCACAGGCACTATTTCTTGTGTATGGATCCGTCCGGTGCGTCTCTTTAACGCCTGCGGTGCCACATGCAGTGAACCAGGTGTCGGTCTCTGGACACGCGGGTCACAGGCGATGCGTTCGGCTTTAAACGCATATCCTAACACGTGGCACTCGTCCTTTAGGTCTGAGGTACTGCACATGGACCTTTAGGTGTCCGTCACCCAGGTGACCTTTAACCTTTTAATAAAAAGACATTTTCATGTCTCAGTTTGTTCGTGTGGGTGCCTTTTGATCTTGCGTTACAATCTTGGATCAAATTCCTCCACATGGTTTCTCTTATTAAAAGATAGTTTTATATGAAGATGCATTGATGTCAAACTGCCACATGTCCACATACACAGCATCACTTTCTGAAAGATATCGTCTATTTTTACGAGTCACATTAGTTACGGTTTTACTTCTGATTCCTGGAGTTTGAGTTACACGCTACATATTTTCAGAATAATTACTTTAATATTTCAACGTGAGCACAGCTTACATTCGTAATGTACCGACGCACTATGTACAATATTAGTATTCTTTATTGTATAAATGCTATTTTTGTATGATGAATTAAACTGTTTGATTCTTAACTCAAGCGCAGACAGTGGTGAGAGGAGACAAAGCCAAGTAGAGCAGTTTGATTCATATTTCTTTATTGTTGTAAAAATAATGCGCATCAGTTTAGTCGTAGACTTTTAACCATCGAGTTCTTCCTAATGTACACGATGACGTCACGGCTCCGCTCCAGGCTCAGTCACCATGGTCACTCCAGGAAATAAAAATAAAACAATGAGTTCACTTTGCATCAGGTACAGCTAATAGTGATGGCAGAAGCCCCGCCCCCTTAATCATTGGCATTCTAACCAATAGCTGTCACCCGTCAGAAAAGTGTTGGAGAATGTTTTGCATTTAACTGATGGATTAAAAAAATTAAAAAAGGTATTTTCTGTTTTTAAATGATGAATTTATGTCTAGTGAACAGCCGTATGAACACACGCTACGGCAGGGGCTCTGATTGGTCGACTCGGAGCGTGTGACAGGCAGACGGATAAATGAACATATCGAATGTAAAAGCCCTTAAATGAATGTTGCAAAGTAAATTTATTACATTAGAGACAAAAGGAACAGAATTCAGAATGATTTGAAAACAAATGCAATTTAAATCAGTTTTGTTATATGACTGAATTGATATTAGAACGCTCTCACACACACACAATCACACACCCTTGTTCCTAATTGGTTTGCATTTAAAGAAGCCTGTAAAACAGAAAAAGGCAGACAGGATGTGGCCTGGGAACACGTAATGAGCACCCTGCGCACCCCGACTGCTGCAGCGTAAAGGAGTACAAAAAGAATCGAACCCCGGCCTCAGTGACAGCCGACCTTTGCCCTGTGAGTCCCTTTGTCAACAATGCCCAGGATACAAATGCATGGTGTGGTTATTTTGTTGGTGACCACGACACAACAGGCGAGTCACAAAGCTGCCGGAATGATCAATATTCAAATTATGGACATTGAGAGAACAGAAAAGGCAGTGATTTTTAAAAAAAGAATAAAATGCAATTCTCCAACTCCTGTAAACATCCTTTAAAAACTAAAACAACTTAACTGTACATTGATTATTTCAAACAAATGAGTTTTCTGAAGAAAAAAAAAAAAAAAAGAGAAAATTGTATATTCTAAAAATCAAAACACAAGTTAATGGAGTTAGATGACAAAAGATGGTGAATTTCATACTGTTCATTATATTCATATAAGCTACATGGACTGACACCTGTGCATATCATTGGTTCAAACCCACGACTCGTTTGGACTGAACGGTGAACGCTCGTCGGAGGAAATGGAAACGGCACTTTGGAGGAAATAAATCTCATCCCGAGTTATTCCCCCCCGCGTCTGAAGGCTCCAGGAGACGTGATATGATGCTGGCTATTAATAAAGCTCGATGGGGAAAACGAGATGACGAAGGCATGAGAAACACTGGAGATATTATTTTTTTTAAATTAGCCCACCGCTAAATGAAGCTCACTGGTGCCAGTGGAAAGCTTTGGTCTTAATACAGTCTCAATAAACCCTGGGGACACACACACACACACACACACACACACACACACACACACGGGATGGAAACATCAGAATAATATCTACGAGTCTGACTGGAAAGAAAAAGAGCAACAGGACCCGGAGAAGGGACCCGGCTCTGGAGCTGAAGAACCTCTCCGTGACATGAGCCCATTCAGTCGACTTAAAGCAGCACGTTTCTATTCACTACAATCTTTAACCCCTCGTCACGCCATCGACCAATCAGCACTTCATGCATCACATGACGCACACCCCCTCCCCCCACAGGAGGTAAACAATCATCTCTCCATGGCCGACGTCCCAGTTCATGCCCAGTTATAACTACGTCATTACACTGTAATAACCTAAACCCAGAGAGCAGCTCATGGGTGATGCGTGAGTGAGGGTACTGCCCCATGAGCAATGTTACCTTTAGATGTTAGTAGTTTTATAAAAAACAGAATAAAATGCTGGCACACGGTATGACGTCAGCAATATAATATTAAAACGGAGCGGGGGGGGGGGAGGTTGGCAGTCAAACACATGAACAATAAAACAGCCATGGGTAAAAAAAAAAATTATATATATAAATATATACACACATATACACAATGTGGAAGGTCATTGTGAGGTGGACATGAAGGTCAGCGACGATGAGATAAGGACAATCATGAGATAAGACTTTATAAAACAATCGTTTAGAACAACCAGTCAGCGTGAGCATCGTCTCGCTGAGGGTACGACTCCTAGTACTAATAGTAGTAGCAGTACTCGTAGTCGTAGTAGTATTACGCATTTTCTCTTACAGTAAATTCACCTGAGTTAGAAACCTGAAGACGCCGTTTGAACAGAAACAATAAATGACGACCCGACTGACAGAACCTCTCCAGACGCATCGGCCCAGAGAGCACAGACCAATCAGAAGCCCCGCCTCGTTAGTCATCTGCAATCCAATCAACTGTGGACACACGGATAATGTTTGGAGTGCTGTGTTCTAGAAGGTATGCAGACTTCTCAAATCTTCCATCATATCCAGTCAGAATAATATCACTTGTACTGTGATGAAAGATTTGATCCATAACTCGTGTAAGTAGAGGACCGTTTTTTCCCTCAATGTTCATATTATATAAAACCTGCTCCGTATAACTGGTCGAGACGAACGGATTCCCATCAGCTCGCCACATATATCTTCATATGGCCTCCACAGACCCAACTTGAGATGTGTGCTTTACTTTTTTTTCATTACAGCCTATTTTCTATGAGTGGGGGAGTCACGTGACATTGTAGAGCGTCAGCAGGTCCTGTTGAAGCAGCGGGTCGCCTTCACGGCTCGATGAGGCACGAAATGCTGCTGATCACAGGGAAACACACAGAGAGAGAGAGAGAGACAGAGAGAGAGGCCTGACAGATCGTCACAAACAGGTGAGATGATGATGACGATGGCTCTGTTTATAATATTCACTCTTTTGATTCTTCCCCCTCTCCTTTGAAAGTGTCTTCTGAGGAGAGAGAGCGAAGTTGGCAATGGGAGACTTTGTTGTTCACTGAGCAGGAGGTCAGGAGGAGGTCGGGTGGAGGTCAGGAGGAGGTCGGGTGGAGGTCGCGCTCTAGGCGGCGTCACACAGGATCTGCTCCAGCACCGTCAGCAGGTGCTTGAGGCCGTAGATGTATCCGTGGTCGTGGCTCTCGTTGGGGAAAACATGTGCAAAGTCGATCATCCTGACCTCCACCTCCTCCTCCTCCTCCTCCTCTCCGCTCCCCTCTGTCCCCCGTCCTTGAAGCTCCTCCTCCTCCTCTCGCCTCACCCCTCCTCCATCCTCCTCCTCCTCCTCCTCTCCTTCCAGTTGCGATTTGTTTCCGTTGCCGTTGGGCGGCGCTTCAGTTCGTTTCCACGCCGAGTTGTCCTCGCCGCACAGCGGCGAGAGCTCCGGGCTCGCCGGCGTCCCGCCGGCATCGCCGTTGCCACAGAGACGGCCCCTGGCACAGCGGTGGTGGTGGTGGCCCTCCTTCCTGTGGTTGGTGTAGATGCTGGCCAGGCTGCAGTCCCAGGGCGCCGCCACCCGGATGTTGTTGTTGTTGTACTCGGCCACCTCCTCGTCCTCGCCCAGCCGCGCTCTCCCCTCGCCGCCCGGCGACGACAGCGTGGCGGTGTCCGCGCCGGTGGGGCTGACGGACGGGCTGCTGAGGAGGGACGACAGGGAGGAGGAGGAGGAAGAGTAGGGGAGCCCCTCGTAGACGAAGAGCAGGGAGCTGGCGTAGAACACCATCTGCTGCTGGGACTCGAACCAGCGGAGGATGCACTGGACTCTGTGGATGCTCGAGGACACGGCGTCCTTCCTCAGCCGCACGCCGTTGTGGAAGAAGTTAGCCAGGCCTGGAGGAGAGGAGAGGGGGGGGAGGAGAGGAGAGAGGAGAGGGGAGAGAGAAAGGGCGGAAAAGAGAGAAAGGAGAGAGGGAGGAAAAGGAAGAAAATGGGAAAGGAGAGGAGAAAAGACAAGAGGACAGGAGAGGACATGAGAGGAGAAAGAAGGAGAGGAGACCAGAGGAGGAAAGAGGAAAGGGAAGAGCAAAGGCCGTAGGAGGAAAGGATTAGGAGAGAGGTGAGAGGAGAGAGTTAAGCATCCTTGAAGCAGTGAGGAGTTCTCTCGTTCATCTCTTGAACCGGCCGTACCGTCTTTGATGGAGCCCGGGCCCAGCCCTCTCCCGTAGTGCTGGTCGTACGAGTCAAACGTGTCGCTGCACATCTTGTACACCTGAAGACATGACGTCACAATATGATCATGATGCTTCCCACTGCGACTCACCGCCTCCCTCTAGTGGCCCACGGCTGCACTCACACCCGGAACGTGCTCCGGACCCTCAGTGTTCCTGCGGGTCTCTTCTTCAGAGGCCTCACCTTTGACCCCTAAGCCACCAGGCGACATTGAAAGACCCTGACCTTTGACCTCGCAGCCTCTGTTGCTCACCGATAGAGGCAGCGGTGCATAGCGACCCCCGCGCTCTGTGACGGGTCTGGCTAAAGATGTCTAAACCATAATTTCTTAATCCATGAACATGAATATTCAACTCTGTTGAAGTGGACTCACATGATCACATGATCACGTCGACCAGTCTTATGAACGCTCCTCACCGTTTCAACGACACATTTTGCTTTTTATTTCCAACACAACTTCCAGAATGAGCTTCAGATGAGAATGAAGCAGAGCATAAATATATAAAATATAAAAGCCACACGTGTGTGGTGCGTGCTTAAGTGAGGAGGAAACATTCTCTCAACCCTTAATCACCTCTTTTTTTTTTTTTCTTTCTTTATCTTTTCCTTTCTATCTTTTCTCGTCCTCCCACACCATGCCTCCTCCACCAGGAGGTCATTACGCTAACGACGCTCTAAACAAACAGCTGATTGTGGAGTTCCCCTCAAAGCACCGCGCCCAACTTCCTCCACCCATCTCTGTTCTTCCACCGGCAAACAGACATAAACTCATGTTTACAATGTTTACTGAGGGAATACATCGAGAGAGAAGTAGAGTCATTACATAGACTTCTATACAACCAGAGGAGTCACCCCTGGTGGCCAGGAGAGAGAATGCAGCTTTAACACATGAAGCATAGACTTCAATACAACCGGAGGAGTCACCCCTGGTGGCCAGGAGAGAGAATGCAGCTTTAACACATGAAGCATAGACCAGACTTCTCTTTGAAACATTATAAACTAGAACGGGCACTCGGTAGAGCGCATACTTTCGCATATCACACGATTGGGCATTGAATTATGAACATTTTGGCATTAGTTGCATGCCAATTGGATAAAAATATACCGTGCTATGGTAAAAAGAAGATGTTGACCTTTTCATGACCTTGACCTTTGACCCGATCGATCCCAAAATCGAATCAAATGGTCCCCGGATAATAACCAATCATCCCACCAAATTTCATGCGATTCGGTTTAATACTTTTTGACTCATGCGAATAACACGCACGCATACAAATACACGGCGATCAAAACATAACCTTCCGCATTTTCAATGCGAAGGTAATAATCAGGTGCTCTGTTCTAAGAATGTGGGTTATCTTAATGTGGATAGTTACAGCACATTAGAAGACACACATTCAGCTAACACTCTGATTAAAGGTGAATGCTTGACAAGAATAGGTCTCTTCTCGTCTCCACGCGTTCACCTTCTGCCCAGAGAGAACGTCACAGCTCACACGATGAAGCGGATTCACACCGGGCATCAGGGCAGACCCTCAATCGGCCGTTTCTTACTCAAACACACACCTGCAGCTAATATATTACACACTACAGCCCCCCCCATACTGTCTCTCTCTGATGCATCATGGTGATGAATGTGTACATTGACAGCTTAGCAGGATGGTGGCGAGTCACACCCAACGGGTTACATTATTACATTTAACATCTTCTAATAATGTTACGCATGAAGCCAGGTCTCACTGTCAATCTGAGGAAAATTAAATACGGCCGGTAAAGCTGTGCCACTGAATTTTCTTTTTAAGCGTGTCTTTTCTTAACTTTATCAGCGACAAAGTGGACACTCCGGACTAGTTTACCTGGATGAGTCTTTTGGTCGGAGCAGCTCAGCTGAACAGGACAATGAAGCAAAAGTAGAATAACACCGGTTCTAATAAGAGCGTGGATACTAAATAAATATTAAAGCATTGCCATCATAATTACATCTCACTTTGACCGAGTGGGTTCAGCCTGGTGGACTTTGAGAGCAGCAGACTGCAGGTGAGGACCGGCTCACTAATGATTGACCAGGTGCAGTAAGGAGTGTGAGGAGCTGACGGCTACGGGACGCTGCGCCGGCAAAAGAAAACTAATCAACAAGTTTCCTGTTTGATTCAATGAAAGACGTGTGCATAAAAATCAATATCTATGGAAACTGAAGTACAAGTGTAAGTTCAAAGATGGCCGACGTCCCGCAGTGGCGTGCACATTAACTCGGTATAAAGTCTCAATATAGACAGAGAGCCGCCGCGTGTTTCCTGCTGCAGACGACGGGCGACGATACGAGGAGCTGCGATGGAAACGGATGCAGAGATAGCGGCTTCGCTATCTGACAGAGGCGTGTTCTACAGATTCATCCAACAGATGCACATCAACTGTGTGTGTGTGTGTGTGTGTGTGTGTTATGGGCTGTACCGCTCCGTCAACAGAGCCAACATAGTTCACATATCACATGGGTTAAACATTGACAGGCAGTCAGGAGCTTGTGTGTGTGTGTAAATATATATATATTTATATTTATTTATTTATATATATACACATATATATATTAATTTATTTATATATATATATATAATATATTTATCGTTTGTTGAATGCATTTTGCTCTTCTGTTTTTTTTCTTCCCCTTTACGTCTGAGCCCCTCGGTAGAGTTGTAAATTGTTTTGTTAACGAATAAAGTTTTGGTGAAGTAGAAGCAAATTAATACAACAGAGTTTAAAAAGGCCTTTTAATAACTGTTCTCTTTTTTCCCTGAGATTAAATTGCACATCAATACGTTTTTTTCCTCTTCTGAGTACTTAACGAAAGCATCGACCAATCACGTCGTGTGGAACGGACTTATTGAAAACCAAAACTGTTCATCCACACAAAGTGCTAACCAAGACCGGAGACCAGATCACACCAGTGGTCCTTCTGGTCTCACCTTTCACAATAAAAGCCGAGACAAACACAGTGTGCAACTCAAATTCACACATAACATCTGGCTGAGGAGGAAACTCAATAAAACACAGCGATGGCGTCATGTATTGGTCCAGCCCTCAGTGTATGAAGACCTCAACGTACGAGTCCACACCGTCTCGGGGCCAACACCATGTACGTGAGGGACGCCCGGACCCGCACCTCTAGGGTCTAGTCACCGGGTGGGGACTGATACATTCTTGTAATTCTCTTGCTGCTTAGAAGAATTACGTTTTTTTTTATAGTAACACCCCAAACCTCAAGAGAAGAAACCTCATAACTGGGACGGTTCATCAGAGATCATCAATGAATAAACATGTGACCGAACATCATCCCAGACATCCACCCAGGCTGCAGCCAGCGGGAACACATGACCTCTGACTGCAGGCGGAGGCTTTAACCCTCGCTGGCGTGCACACTTCCTCAGAGGAAAAGGTCAGCAGGTCACTCACCCGCATGCCGAGGACCAGGAAGCCGATCTCCTCCATCAGCGGGTACTTCCGGATCTGCTGCTCGCGCTTCTCCTGCGAGGCGAACGGGTCGTAGCTGCGCTGGCCCAGCTTCACGTCCATGATGCACGGCCGGGCGAAGCGCCGCGTCACGTCCTCCAGCTTCAGGTACAGGTCTGGACGCGGGGACAAGAGTCGGAGAGCCGGTGAAAGAATGAAACGGAGCCGACGCCATCGATCCTTAGAGAGAGGTTCACGGTATTTTGCACCCCCCCCCCCCCATTTATCAGTATTGATTAATAAGTATCCACTATCGGTCTGTAGAGTATACGATAGGACCAACTGGTTCACCTCACCTGCATGTATTTCGGACTTGGACTCTAGAGGGAAGTGGACACACTTACACACCCACAGAAACACACACACACACACATACACTCTTACCATTGGGGCTGTCCGGAGAGGACCAGGTGCCGTAGTACTTGGGCAGATGATTCTGGAGCTGCAGAAGGCATGGGTCACAGCAGTCCTCTGCATACACCTAGCGCAGGTACACACACACATTACACACTATACAGTATGTACATGTGGAGAATATTTAATGTAGAAGTTAAAACAAAAAAAGCCATCACACTTGTGATGTATAGAGATTTATTTTAAAATGTAACATTTTTGAAAGAATGTCAAAGTATAAGGGACACCGAGTAAGAAAAGACACCTACACTACTACTGAGGACACTTCTCCTCTCAGAGGACACGTGAGGACACTACTCCTCTCAGAGGATACATCAGGACACTACTCCTCTCAGAGGACACTTCTCCTCTCAGAGGATACGTGAGGACACTACTCCTCTCAGAGGACATTACTGTGTGCAGAACAAGGCATAGCGCGGTTGGAGTGAGTCCCGTGACCCGGTGAGTAGACGTGAGATTAGTTCAGAGAGCCGACATGAGGCCGTGGCTCACTGCTCTATGAGAGCTGCTGAGGCCGACTGGGCTGCTAAGCTGCAGAGCAAACACGGAGCGGTGCAGGCCAATTAGTAACGTGGGGCTAACTAAACAAACTGAAGCGACACACCACTGAGGCGGGCTACCATTCCATCTGTTGCTGCATTGCCATAGTGTGAGCAAGGCGATACGATGAGGTTTAGATGACTCCATCACAGCATAAAGAACTAGAATGGGCACTCGGTAGAGCGCATACCTTCGCATTTCACAAGATTGGGCATTGAATTATGAAAATGTTGGCATTAGTTGCATGCCAATTGGATAAAAATTGACCGTGCTATGGTAAAAAGAAGATTTTGACCTTTCCATGACCTTTGACCCGATTGATCCCAAAATCTAATCAAATGGTCCCCGGATAATAACCAATCATCCCACCAAATTTCATGCGATTCGGTTTAAAACTTTTTTTGTTATGCGAGGAACACGCATACAAATAAATAAATAAATAAATACACGGCGATCAAAACATAACCTTCCGCATTTTCAATGCGAAGGTAACAACAAGAAAACACATGTTGCAGAATTCATTCTTACAGATGTAGATGTTGAATTATTTATATATATATTTATTCAATATAAATAATAAAGCTGGTCAATATGTGTAAGAAAGCAAGAGGAATGAGCCGCGCGTGTTGCCGTGGCGGTGTGCAGGCTGTGCGTTACCATGCTGTAGAACTGCATCTCCCGGGGCCCTCGGGGCGGAGGCTGGAGCTGCTTCAGGACCGTCCCGTCCGGATGCTGCAGGATGCCTGCGAGGGGGACGAAAGAGGGCCGTCAAAACCTCCAGCGCTGAAGGAACAGGAAGCAACCGGTGAAGAGACGAGGTTAACGCGCAATGTCGAATCGTTAAAAAACCTGGCGTTCAGCGAACACGCAACCCGGACAGCGGCGATGAAACACGAGCGAGGAGACGGGCAGGTGGAGGCGAAGAGGAGGAACAGAAGAAAGATCCAGAAACGTCTCAGAACCCCCGACTGACCAGAGCTCTTACATGACATTTAGCCGACGCTTTTATAGAACAGCTACGTGGAGCAATTAGGGGTTAAGAGCCTTGCTCAAGGACACGCCGACTAGGCCTAGCCGGGGAATCGAACCGCCGACCTTGTCATTAAAAGACCGACCTGCTAGCTGCCGACCCAACGGGGTCAGGCATCGCTCGGTAAGCTTTCCGAACATCTCTGGCAATAGTCGGCGCTCCAGAGGCGCCGCGGCCCGCGTGGAGTTACCAGTTCCACCGGAAGAGCAGGCCGCCGCCGCCGCCGCGACGCCTCCGGAGCGTCTGACGGAAACATTAATGAGACGGTTGATCACAAGACAAACACAACACCGAGTCACCGGGGCGATGACGTCGCGCTGCCGCCAGCGCCATAGAAACCACTCTGAGCTGTGATGACATGTAAAAAAGAATAGAATAGAATATACACTTTTATTAATCCCCAAGGGGAAATTAGTTCTCTGCATTTAACCCATCCTTAGTTATTAAGGAGCAGTGGGCTGCGGTGAAGCGCCCGGGAAGCAACTGGGGGTTTAGTGCCTTGCTCAAGGACACTTCGACTTGCAACTAATGGGGAGAGCGGGGATCGAACCCACAACCTTGCGGGGATCAAGCCCACAACCTTGCGGTTGCTGGACGGCCCTCTTACCCCACTGAGCTAAAGCCACCCCACAGAGAGCACAGAGAGCACGTTCAATGACTTCCACACCCTGCAGTGGGACGTCATGGAAACACAATGCCGCTCCTCTCTATTGCAAGCCTGTTCTTTAAATGACAATGACGGAATACATTCATTCATTCATTCTTCACTGTTTTGAGTTGCATTAAATTAGTTTGGTGGCCACTACATGTGTCGGCCTTGTTGGCCTCCTTCCATGTGGAGAGAAAGACGCAGTTAGGAGGAGAGGAGTGTCCCGTTACTTAATCGCAGGCTGACCACAGCTGGACTGGAGGATTAGTCTGCTCCACTGTCTCCAGATTCTTCAAAGAACACAGATGTGTACACGCACACTGACCCTAATTTTTATATACACTACCGTTCAAAAGTTTGGGATCACCCAGACAATTTCGTGTTTTCCATGAAAACTCACACTTTTATTTATCAAATGAGTTGCAAAATGTATAGAAAATATAGTCAAGACATTGACAAGGTTAGAAATAATGATTTGTATTTGAAGTATTAATTTTTTTCTTCAAACTTTGCTTTCGTCAAAGAATGCTCCTTTTGCAGCAATTACAGCATTGCAGACCTTTGGCATTCTAGCTGTTAATTTGTTGAGGTAATCTGTTGAAATGTCACCCCACGCTTCCTGAAGCACCTGCCACAAGTTGGATTGGCTTGATGGGCACTTCTTGCGGACCATACGGTCAAGCTGCTCCCACAACAGCTCAATGGGGTTGAGATCTGGTGACTGTGCTGGCCACTCCATTACAGACAGCATGCCAGCTGCCTGCTTCTTCCCTAAATAGGTCTTGCACAATGTGGAGGTGTGCTTTGGGTCATTGTCCTGTTGGAGGAGGACATTGGCTCCAATCAAGCGCTGCCCACAGCGTTGCAAAATGGAGTGATAGCCTTCCTTATTTAAAATCCCTTTTACCTGGTACAAATCTCCCACTTTACCAGCACCAAAGCAGCCCCAGACATCACATGACCTCCACCATGCTTGACAGATGGTGTCAGGCACACTTCCAGCATCTTTTCACCTGTTCTGCGTCTCACAAATGTTCTTCTGTGTGATCCAAACACCTCAAACTTGGATTCATCTGTCCATAACACCTTTTTCCAATCTTCCTCTGTCCAATGCCTGTGTTCTTTTGCCCATACCAATCTTTTCTTTTTATTGGCCAGTCTCAGATATGGCTTTTTCTTTGCCACTCTGCCTAGAAGGCCAGCATCCCGGAGTCGCCTCTTCACTGTCGACGTTGACACTGGCGTTTTGCGGTTACCATTTAAAGAAGCTGCCAGTTGAGGACCTGTGAGGCGTCTATTTCTCAAACTAGAGACTCTAATGTACTTGTCTTCTTGCTGAGTTGTGCACCGGGGCCTCCCACTTCTCTTTCTGCTCTGGTTAGAGCCCGTTTGTTCTGTTCTCTGAAGGGAGGAGTACACACCGCTGTAGGAAATTTTCAGTTTCTTTGCAATTTCTCGCATGGAATAGCCTTCATTTCTAAGAACAAGAATAGACTGGTGAATTTCACATGAAAGTTCTTTTTTTCTGGCCATTTTGAGAGTCTTATCGAACCCACAAATGTGATGCTCCAGATAATCAACTAGCTCAAAGCAAGGCCAGTTTTATAGCTTCTCTCATCAGCAAAACAGTTTTCAGCTGTGCTAACATAATTGCACAAGGGTTTTCAAGGGTTTTCTAATCATCCATTAGTCTTCTAAGGCGATTAGCAAACACAATGTACCATTAGAACACTGGAGTGATAGTTGCTGGAAATGGGCCTCTATACACCTATGGAGATATTTCATTAGAAACCAGATGTTTCCACCTAGAATAGTCATTTACCACATTAACAATGTAGAGAGGGTATTTCTGATTAATTTAATGTTATCTTCATTGAAAAAAACAATGCTTTTCTTTGAAAAATAAGGACTTTTCTAAGTGATCCCAAACTTTTGAACGGTAGAGTATATATATATACACATATATTTTTATTTGTATATTTATAGATTTAAAAAAAATATATATATATATTTATATTAATACATATATATATTAATATAAATATATAGACAAATAAATATTTTTATATAAATATATATATATTTTTTAATGTATGTTTTTCTTTAATGTATATATATATATGTATATATATGAAAGGATTGGTACTGGTTCTACCACATAACACTCAATCCATGATGACCAGCCGCTCTTTGTGAATTCTTTAGTCCTCGACTCCAGAACCCTGACCTTTAGACCATGGTAGCGTCATGTGGGTGAAAGGGTTCAAAAGACCTGAAGGATCCACACGGAGCAGCTGACAGGTGAGCACGACTGAGTCACACAGTTGGACTTTCACCCTCTGCCTCTCTGTCTTGCGTCAGAGCCTGTAAGTTCATTACGATCCAACTACTAGACTGGAGACCTGGGGGAGCCGGAGCCTGGAGGGAGAGGGTGGGGGGGGGTATGCGGGAACATTTTCAGTCAGCCAGAGTACAAGCTGAACAGGATTCCAATGCTTGCTCTGCAACAGTCCCGGAGATGTAAGGAAGCTTCTGGCTGGGTCTCAATGCAGCAGCCCCCCCCCCCCCCTCACCGGCCTGGTGGCGTGGTCGTGGGCCTCGTTATGTAGGGCCCAGAGCAGACCACGGTACCGTCAAATACACTGCGTCCCTGAAGGCCTCCATCTCAGAAATACTACAACACAGACACCAATGACAGACACTATTTAACGTAATAAAAGATTTTAATAAACTGAAAGCAGCCAAATGTGCCCCATAAGATAAATGCAGTTCCACATTTGTTTTGTTATTGGTGATATTCAAATATTTGGGTTGCACAATGCGTCGGTGCTTTACTGCCAACTTAAGAGGTTTGACTTCTGGGTGTAAACTTTGACAACGTCCCAAACCGAAGAGCCGGCTGAACCAGAGGACACTGAGGGCTCCAGAAAATGGACATTGGTCTCCGTCTCTGAGCAGCACACGGGACATGCTCACGCTCTCATTACTGCACGTCTTCAGTAACTCAAAGTACAAAGGGGTCTATAAACGGAAAGCATCAGATTTCATTGACGGCAACCAAGAGTTGATGCTTTAAAACTTTTAGATGTTCGTGTCACGTACCATTTGGAAAATTTGGGGCAGCGACAGGCGAATAAATGGGATGTAATGTACGTTTACGGCCGCAATTAATGATTGCTTTCGTTATTGCTACCTTCATCAATCATTACCTGAATTTATCGCTTAGTTTACAGAATGTCACCGTACTGTGATTCATCTCAGAGCTCATTGTGAATAAATGAACATCACACATAACGATAGTCTCTGCAGTGATTTGATAAAGGCGAATAAACAAGTAAAAACTGACTACAGGGACAATAGATGTCTGACCCCCAGCAAGTCGAAGAATATTTATTTCATTTTTTAACCAGAAACAGCTAATCTTCACACTGAAGCTGTAACCAGGAAATTATAAATCAATTAAATTCAAATAATTAGTGTGCACACATTTTACATTTGGGGCATAAGAGAGTTGAGGTGAAAGATGATGATGATAATAATAATAATAATAATCCATCCATTATCAATACCGCTTCATCCTCATTAGGGTCGCTGGAGCTGATCCCAGCTGACAATGATAATAATAATAATAATTCAAACTTATATAGCGCTTTTCTAAATACACAAAGAAGCTTAATACTTTTTTTTTAATCACAAATGGTATTGGGAGAGAAGGCGGTCGGATCGGTGCCACCTAACTGATGTCTGTGAATCACATGAAGGATTAATCAATATATCACTGGATACATGATGGTATTTTACTTCTGCTCCATTCGCGCTCACACTGACTTATCACCCCAGAGGGGAATCACGCAGCGTTTGACTGAACCTGGTTGATTCATCGTGCCCGGAGTCACGAGGAGCTCATAAAGAGGTAGAACTGATCATCGGCAGACGAGTTCAGTCTCACACGTCAGACTTCTGCTTTACAACCCCGGTGAGGCCGTCACTCCACACGGGGAATCCAGGTCGACGTTGGGTCCTCACATCAAAAGGAAACACTGTGTACACGACACCTAAAACGGCTCATGTTAAACAGGAACACGTACAACACAGAAAAGAAAGAAACTTGTGGACAGACAGGTTTGTCCTGGTCAGCTCCGCACCTTGTCTGATAACACACACGCACACACACAATGGAGGCTTTAACGCAGCCAGCTGTCCAGTGGACGTGAATGACAGCGTGTGCCAGTGAAGATTGGAGGGAGAACAGGGACGTCATGTTCACAAATGATCTCAGATCAGATTGTGAGCGGGCAACAACACGTGTGGAATGGTGTTGGCGCAGCAGAGTGACAACAGGATCGGATTCATTCCCACAGGTGAAGGGATCCCAACTCCTACCTGTGTATCCATGGGAAAGTACTTAAAAAGCATCATGCCAAACCTGTATATCACTAAAATCTCCCAATGCTGACAGCTTCCACCAGGTGTGAGTACCTGGTGGAAGCCAGGAATGTTGCCACAAATATCATATTTCACTTCCCATTTGGTGAAAACTGTATTCTGCACCCAAACCATTCACAATGTCCTCAGCAGCTTGTAGTAAAGCAATGTTCATCTTAAACGTGTTCTAAAAAAATGCATTTGTTTAAAGTTCCGTGAGTACTCACCCACTGTATCTACTCCGTACTTGTGCCCCGCCACCTGGTGTGACAGCGGGACGCAGCCGTTCAGGTGAGCCTGGCCGTGGGGCCCCGGTGGCCGCTGACCGCACGTCTCTTTCCCGGGGTGGCCGCCGGAGAGCCGCCGCGGGGAGAGGCTGACCCCGACGGCGCCTGACCCGGGGGTCAGCTCCAGTCTTCCGAGAGCCAGAGACGAGTCCATCATCACTTGACGCTGAGTTGTTGACATTTGCAACAAAATAGTATTTTGTTGCAATATGTATATATATATACATATATATATATATATGTATATATATTGTGCGTTACGTCTTTGTCCAAGAAAAAATATAAAATAAAAAAAGTAATCGATATCGATTCACATGCTGTTATTACGTAAGCACAAAACACAGCCGCGCGCACGGATCGTTAGGGCGTGAGGTGGAGAAGCCCTCATGGAAGTGGTCCAGTCCAGACGAAACCAGCACCGCAGCTCCGCTCGTGTTCGCCGCCTTCGACCGCCGACAACCGGCACGCTGACGGACGGAGACACGGTTGTAATCCCCGCTGTGGCCGCTAGTGAAACAGGGCTCCCGAAGCAGCGTCAATTCAATGATTTTCATATCTTAAAACAGAAGCATAAATACAACCTGGCCACATCCCACTTCCTATAAGTGTCAAAACGGCAGGAGGGAGCACGACTGCCGCTCGCGGTTTTCAAAATAAAACGAATGGCGACGCGAGTACCACGTGAACGTAAAGGTGGAGGTCTCTGTCGCTGTTCAGCAGCGCGCTGTCGTTTTCATCTTCGCGTTACGTGCCGGTTTAATCCCAAACGTCGTTATTTAATGTAAAAAACAAATACGTTAGGCACCTTTATTGCGAAGGCAACGTCACCCAACGTCCGGTCTTATCTCGATCGAGTGCGGCTAGCTTGACGTAGCTCCACTTCCTCGCTCCAGAGATGCAAATACTGTTGTCTCTCAAAAACGGTGATGTTACGACAAACTTGAGAGGGATATCCAGTTTCAGGAAGTAAACAAGAAAGCGGGCAGGACGAATGGAGGCAATACAGTTGCATACAGAGGATATTCAGTTGTGGTTTTGATTGCTAAGTCATCGATACTGTCCATCAGGCTGCTTAGCAAGCCCCTCCTCGCGTCACAACCCAGCGGACCAGAGGGACATCACACTCGCTGTACACCCGCCCTCAGGGCGAAGGGCTATCCGCTGAAGATGAGCACACGCGCGGTGCATAGTCGAACTCAAATCCATGGTATTAAAAGGCAGACTGCTCCCCAGCTGTAGATATCCAGGTCGGTGTAGGCGGCTACCTTACTACGTATCAAACCGCCCAACGCCTCCCACACGTTTGCGACACTTTACGTTACTGTCGCAAAACACAGGATACCTTCGCGGCGACCGCAGCAGCAGCAGCTTTGATTTGTTTGTGCTTGCCATGCAGTGAAATGGATGGCAAGTGCAATGTTTGTATTTATTCATTAATTGTGTGTGCATCGTTCCCTCCAACCGGTGACACTAGTCTATCACGTATGACCTGGAGATGATAACATTTTAGTATGGGTTACTTATGAACCTATACCAATAGATTATGTTTCAGATGAGAGAAGATGTCTAAACTTTTTAATTCGTAATTATTATTTTTAAACTACTCTGTTCTACTACAGTGAGTTTGTGCAACATATCCGTGATTGCTGAAGAAAAAGTAAGTTTTTTTAAAACACTGAAATGATTAAAAGACTCATAACGGATCGCATGTGAAGTACGTTATCTGAGGGGAAATGACCCACCCGGAGACATGATCCATCATATGAGACTTCCGGACGTGTCTATGTCTCTAATTGCGATGGCAATTACACGTATCTGTCATAAAGTTCACAATATCGCTCTTATTGGCCTACAGTCCCATAAACACACACGCTGGGATCAGTAAACAGAGGCAGAGTGTTTACAGAGGATGAAGCGCCGCCCAGTCCCTTCATAACAACATAATGATGCTGTTTATGCTCGAGGCACATCTTCCTTACATACTGTGTAAAAGCTGGAATTACTACTCTTATTTGGCACATGATCTCGGTTTGAGTTATATAACTTGAACGGGCTCAGACCTGAATATGCTATGTTCTCCATATCTTGGCTAACGTCATGTCATTAATGTTCTGCATTCAGCCCGCCTAACCTTGAGGGAGAACATCTGGAGACTCACTCAGAAGTTGATTTGTGAACCACGTTTTGCTTTTTGCAACAACGAAATAGACATTTAATTGCATGTGAATGTAACTGAGCGTTATTCCCCCGTCTGGTCGTTTCCTCTCCGGCCATTGCAGAGCGCTCCACTCCCTCCTGACCTTCAGTGAAACCCTGCTCCTCGTCACGTGACTGCCCCGCCCCCCTGGCGCACCTGTTCACCTGTTCCCTCCTCACATCGCGCCTCACAGTGGAAACACTTTATTGGCCCGTTTCCACATGTCAGGTCATTTGTGTTCCACTGTCTGTTTGTGTGTCTGTCTGTCTTTCTTTGTGTCTGTATGTGTGTCTGTCTGTCTGTTTATCTGTGTGTCTGTCTGTCTGTATGTGTGTCTGTCTGTCTGTGAGTCTGTGTGTCTGTCTGTCTGTCGCACCTGTTCACCTGTTCCTCCTCACATCGCGCCTCAGAGTGGAAACACTTTATTGGCCCGTTCCCCCATGTCAGGTCATTGTGTTTGTCTGTCTGTCTGTATGTGTGTCTGTCTGTCTGTTTATCTGTGTGTCTGTCTGTCTGTCTGTCTTTGTGTCTGTCTGTGTGTCTGTCTGTGTGTGTGTCTGTCTGTCTGTCTGCAGAAAGTATGAGTTTTAACAGTTGAAACTTGATTGTTGAAAATGAAAAAATAAAATAGCTTGTGTAAATCTATGGTATGAACCACCGTCAATGCCAAGTAATTACACTACATTGGAGTAGCTGAATACACTTTTTCTGTTAATGCACTCGCCTGCACACACACACACACACACACACATACTCCAAACATAACTCATCACTCCCCAGCTAGCTGACGTGATGCATCGCATTGTTACAAACTAAATCATCCCAACATCTCAGTGTAAAATGGTCACGTGACGTAGAGATAGTTCCACCCAACCAGCATGCATGTTCCACTAATGTCACACACACACACACACACACACACACACACACACACACACACACACACACACACACACACACACACACACACACACACACACACACACACACACACACATGCATGTTCCACTAACCTCACACACAGGTGTGTGTGTGATTTCCTGTCTGCCTGGAGATGAACTCTGGGTATCTGCTTATTGTCTGTTGATGTTCTCCCCATGTCTCAGATCAAATGATCTGATCTGTGCAAGGATGCATATATGTGATCATGGAAAGGATTTGTTTTGTTATTTCCCCACATATAAAAACTTTTGTTTCAGATTAGAGACGTGTGGATACAATCATCCCATGTGGAGGTGGAGAGGAACTCTTTTTCGGCCCTTCTGAAAACCATCAACTTTGACTGACATGTTTTTGTTTCAGCCATCCTGGAAAACGATTCTAATCTTCATAAACAGCGCCACCTGCTGGAAAAGCATCTCCATTGCACTTTCAAATGACTTGAAACGTGTTTTTGCAGATCATGTATGCTTTGAAAAAAGAGAGAGAAATGAAAGGCCCATTTAATGCTGCTTTAGAGTTATTTAGGGAAAGTAGTACAATACAAAAAGGCTTGGATTGCAGCTCCTGTCTTTATATCATGTTTCATCTAAACATGCTTCACATGTTGTTTTCAATGTCTTTTTATATTCATCCTGCTATTTGTAAATTACATGTATGTACGACAAGCGTAATGTGATAGTCGGCTATTGGTTAAACGATATCTCACCAGTTAGTGCATATAGGTATTAACATCTGATATGCATCTACGTTATAATAATACATTATATAACATATAGGCTAATGGATCATTCCTGAATATATATGGTGTGTTTAAAATCAGCACTGACAATTTCTTCAATTTCGAAAGTATTTTTGAGAGCAAACTTTTTTATTTCTGATTAATTTTTACAGGAGCGTCTAATATTGAGATGTGATAAGTAATCCGAAACCTCCACGGTGCTTTAAACAATCAGATAACAACAAATATTCACTTGTTTACCTGTGAAAGCGTTTTTTCTATTTTTTGGGAGTTGTTCCTGATCCGATGTGAGGTCAAAGGTCAGGGATGTCTATCTGTACAGACTGTAAAACCCTCTGAGGGGATATTATCATTATTATATTATTATATATATATCATTTGTGATATTGGGCTATACAAAATAAACTGAATTGAATTGAAACTGAGCACATAAGGAGTAAAATCAACGCGAGAGTCCCTCCAAAGGATGTAGGCGCTGACTCCAATTTTTTTTAAATCTACGACTATATTTCCCATGATCCACTTCGGGGGAGCGACCGGAAACAGGAGGAAGCGGAAACAAAAAGAGGTTTCACAAAAACACAAACACATCCCGGACTATAGAAGAATTCAGGGAACAACCGTCAGCAATAAGACTGCAGTTCAAGTAAGGAGCGAGCTGGACGTGAGCTGAGGAGCAGACCTCCACCATGGCGCTGAAGAGAATACAGAAGGTGACGTTGACTGTGACGAGACACTTTACGGCAGCTGGCCCACCGCAGGCTAACGTCATCATTCATTTCCACAATATGGCTCATTAGCAACGAGTAGGACGCTATCCTCACGTTAATGTGCTTGTGGATAACTTTGTGACTTTATTTGGACTTCATGTGTACGTTGACATCTCCCCCGGAACGAAAACAAGCGGCGCATGACAACTTGAAAGTTTGCTGCTAGCTTGCGAACAACCTAAGCTAGCGTGGTCACTGCCGGTGTAACGGTTAAAGAAGCGCCCGTGTTAACTGGCGACTTTGAACCGAACGCGTCCGTTGTTGTCGTAGTTACAGACAGCTGTTGAAAAATAGAAAGAGAACACGTAGCTGCCCTAGTGAATGCCGCATTGTTTAATTTGTATATTATATATTATTATAATATGAGAGGGTTTGACACTGTAATACACAATTAAACCAAGCGACATTCACGAGGACAGCTATACAGTGTTATCCATCCTATTTGTCTAACGGCCGTCGGTAACTTGGACAACAACGGCGCGTTCGGCTGATAAGTCGCCAGTTAACTTGGTCGCCTCTTTAACCGTAACACCGGGGCTGCCGGCCGGCGCCAGTCGACAGCCCTGTCGTGCTCTTCCTCGTGGCTGTAGACCAGTACTGCAGTGACCGGGAGAGTTACTTGTCAGCACATACTCCTGTCGGTCTGTGACTGTCTCACCGCCCTGCTGTCAGGGGAACGCAGACAGACAGGCTGCCTGTGTGTGGTGATGGAGCCCAACATCCCCATGTCACGAACTAGCTCATACATGTTTGCCAACCACACCCAAACCATGCTGCTGCTGATGCTTATGTTAATTAGTGGCTAAACAAATTGTAACTTTACATTTTTGTATTTACGATAGTACAGCCAGAGAGTCGCTAACCATATAATTTTTGTATCTGGATTTGTAAATGCTTAGAATCAGCCTTTTGACGACATACCCTGGTTTGTATTTCCATTGAGGAATACCAGGAGGTGTGGTGGACCAGTAAAGCGACGTGACCTTGAGTTTCTTTTGTGTCAATTGTACGCTGTTATCTGACGTCTTTTCTTGGCACACATGACATCTTTAGTTTGTGAACCAAGCTGTGCGGATACATATCATCAGCATCAGGGATAAAGAGAGCGGTGTCACTTACAGAGACTCAAACTTTAACCCTGAACAGGAATACCAACACACACACACATATACACACACATATCCCATTGGTGCCCACACAGTCTGATCCTATGTGATCTGAAGTTCTTCCTGAAGCACATCGGTGCATGTGTAGCCCAGTAACTGACTTGTGACACATCTTTCTGCTGCATTGAGCAGGAGCTGCAAGACCTGCAGAGAGACCCCCCAGCACAGTGCTCCGCTGGACCAGTGGGAGACGACTGTGAGTATCGTTATACGTGCACATTTCATGTCGGAGTTTCAAAACTTAAACAGGAATTAAAATCTCCGTATATTTTGTATATAGTTAATAGAGTTGAATAGATCGGCCCCGTTGTCAACGATAGCCCGTTCAGCTATTTGAGTCAGTATTGGCCTGATATATCGGTGTTTTCCCTAGATTAGTTACATTTTAAATAATCCACGGGGAAGGCGGCTAGCCCTGAAGTCATCGACCCCTTTGTCCCAGGCTCCCTGACCTGCGAGGCTATTGTAATTTTAGTTTAGCTTTAAAAAGAAGAAAACAAACTTGACACACAAAGGCCTTAATATACAGTGAAACCCCAGTGAAAAATAGATACTGCCCGATCCTGGCAAACAGGATTTAAAATGCCCATTTCATTTGAACCGACTCCCGAGGCTCCCCTAGAAACATCTCTAAAAGTAGGACGCAGATTCTAGAGATGCATTTCTTAACATCTAAGAGCTAATATAAAAGTAGAAACCCCCTTAGTTGGTTATTTATGATCCGATCAATGGATACAAGCTCATGATGGCTGATTAACATTTGTCTGTGACTTTGCTGCTGATATTTCCCCGTGTCTCTCTCTCTCTGGATTGCTCTTAGTGTTTCATTGGCAGGCCACCATAATGGGTCCGGTGAGTACCTCACATCACTTAAGGCTTTCAGTCCTCTCAGACGGACTCAACTGGGCTCGTGCTGCATTAATAAAGACCTCTGAGCAACTATTGGGGCCTTTCGGACCACAATGGGGAGCTTTGAGCATGTTTGCATTTCCTCTCAATAGTTTCCCTATGTTACAGATAGAATATTCTGTAATATTCACAACATGTAGCCAACAAAACATCTTCAAGCCTCTCAAACTGATTCTGCTTTAGGGATCAAAGCTGCATCTCCTAATGGGTGCTGTGTATCAGGTTAGCAAATTAGCGACATAACTAGCTTCCCTATCACTTGAATTGATCTCTATTGTAACTACCGGGATCTCAGAATGTGGTAACAACACAAGTGGTCAGTAGTAGGGTGAGAACGTATCGATTCACTGAATATACCAATATTATGATTAGTAATACTATCTCGTTTAAAAGAAAAAAACTCACTTTGAATAGTTCACAAAGAGTTGTGGCTCAAAGTAGTGCTCGGATGTATGTTACAGGTGATCAATGGACATGCACCTCCCATTTGCTAATTTTTAAATAAAAAATGTAGGACGACACATTCTCTTGCTTACAGAATTGGATATTAGCCCGCAGCCGTGGCCATCAGACAGACGATCTAAACCGCTTCATCTGGAAGTCCTTCTGTTCATGCTGATTCCAGCATCCGCTCACGGCCCACGTCGTGGCCGAGTGGTCTTACTGTCCGTTGTTGGGTTGAGGGGGTTTACTTCATGAGCCCTAGAGCTGCACCAGCTGGACACAGGATAAACCTGTTGTGTGCTGACTGTTTATGTTGACTGTCTTTTCCTCAGGGGGACAGTCCTTACCAAGGAGGAGTCTTCTTCCTCACAATCCACTTCCCCACCGACTACCCATTCAAGCCACCGAAGGTAAGAGCTGGCTGGGTTAGGCAACACTTGGGCGTCATACTCTATTGAGGTCGTTGTGCAGTCAGGAGACGTGTCCCGCCTCGTCACACCTGACATGTTGCATCATGGCAACACTGAAGCTGAGGGAGGTTCCTCCATCATTATAAATCAGAACACTTGAAGGGTATTATCCAACCTATACCATGGCCTCCTGGCGGAACGCTGCCGGTCCTAAAGCAAGAACGCAGGAACAAGTAGCGTAACTGCTTCAGGACCAGCAGCGTTGGCAGGTGACCTAAAATGTTGACATGCCACATCTAACATTCAGCCTGTGATTTCCAGGAGAGTATTTAATTCCGTGTGTCCGTGTGTGTCCGTGTGTGTCCGTGTGTCTGTGTCCTGTTTTCACAGGTAGCATTTACAACTAAGATTTACCATCCAAATATCAACAGCAATGGGAGTATCTGTCTGGACATCCTCCGGTCTCAGTGGTCTCCAGCTCTCACGGTGTCCAAAGGTAACGAGTCAGAGACTGTAACGCAGTTACACCTCGCCTTTGTTATCTCATCTTACATTATTATTGGCTGTGAAGTCACCTTACGGAGTGACTTTTTGAAGTGCACCTGTAATGATTTCAAGACTTTAACATTATCAATTCTGTCAAATTTCATTATTTGAAGAATAGTGTGGTTTTTGCCACACTTATTCAAATATCTCTCCATTCAAATCAATGTGCCTCCTGCTTCATGCACACAATACTTGTCATAGATTCCACGCACACGCACACGCACACCCACCCACACAGTCCATGCTGACCGGGTGCACAGGACACAGACCCATCCTCCTGGTGACCGAAGTAGCGTTCCGTCTGTCTGGTAGGCTCATTTTAAACATCCTTCCTCTCCGTGTCGACTAATGTGATCTTTTTATATTCCTCTTCGTTCCAGTTTTATTGTCCATATGTTCGTTGCTTTGTGACCCAAACCCAGATGACCCCTTAGTTCCAGACATAGCGCACATGTACAAGAACGACAAAGAGAAGTGAGTACGCGCCCTCGCTGTACTGTCCTCTGACATCGTTGTGTGGTGTCGGTGGTCATCATCGACTCACTCCTCTCGTCTTTTCTCTCCTCAGATACAACAAACAAGCAAAAGAATGGACCCAAAAATATGCCATGTAAAGAAAAGAAAAAAAAGAAACAACATGCTGAGAATCTTTCTTTTTCTTTCTTTTTTTGTTTTTAAGTCCCAGCACGCTGTAAATTATAGTCAGCAATCATTGAGTAACCGTGGTAACTCCAATCAGACTGAACGGTCATCAACATAATTAATAATCTGAGAACATGACATTTACACTCTTTGTTTTTTTGTAAGGAAGCCGATATGAGAACGACTGAGGGTCATTTCAACGTTTGGCATTGTGTGGGTTTTTTGCATCAAAGACATTTTATTTCTCACAAGTTTATTTCAAGTTGCTTTCCAGAAATTTTGAAGTACACCTCGTGGATTGTGGGACATGACTATGCCGCTCAGCGACCAGCCTTTTGGTCCGAGGAGCTGAGTGCAGCGGGGCGGTGTACGATTCAGACGCCCTGCGCCGCCCGCCGGCAGCCAGCCGGGGGCACACCGCACCGTGGAGTTGTGGGTTGATGCCAAATATTAAAGCCCCTCATTTTGGTGAAGGAGAGTTCTTTTTGTTTTGTTTTTGCATCTTGTAGCAGATGAAGTGAAATGAAACTGTTACCCTGGAAATTGGAGCAACGACAAGTAACGTATTACCGTCTTCTTCTCCCTGTTGTTATGAATTGTATAGTATTAAAATGCTCTGGGACTCTTCATTTAAATTAGTTATCGCAATGTAAATCTGTCATTAAGATGTGCTCTTCCCCCTGAGAGTGATGGCTTTACACGGGCACAGAGATCATATTTTGTACCCAGTCAGGCCGGAGCCTGAGGGGTGAAATGTGTCCTTCTGTTGGACCTCCATCTGTATATCTATCTTTGTTATTGAAATGGGAAAAATACAATGTTCTGCTCTGTATATACAGAAGCCTGTGTGGCACCTTTTGTACTGAATTAAAGAATGGTACCGTTTTTATCACGAGCTTCGTATTGATGTGTGGAGGGCAGCTCGTCTTTTCTGTTTCTGGGCACATTGACATCAATACGGTGATCATTACAGGCTTTGCAGTGAGGGTTGCCATAGTGGAGACGCACCCCAAAATAAATCTGTTTGTATTATTTGTGGATTTGAACATAGCCGTCATTTAAATCCGGAACCAGCCGGCGCTGTACCCCTTCAAATATCAAAATGGCTTCCAAATTTTCAATTTCGGCAACCAAAAGCTCCCTCCTGTGAGGCTCCGGTTCCTCTCCACATGTGGACTGTGGTGCTTTGTTAAACTAATGAATTTGAGAATATGCAATATTTTAGTAACTGGTGGGTTCTGTAGCTCAGGTCCACCATACGGCCCTCTTGTTGCTCCTAGTTCAGTTTGATTTGCACATATTGCTCATGCTAATCCTGGACTTCACAGGGCTTTGCCTGGTGGATGATATTCCGCAAAGCCTTTGCTCAAAATAGGGAAAAAGATAGTTATTTTATGCGTGACAGGCTCTGTTGGAAACCTGTCAGAGCAGTGGGCATTACCGACACAATGTGAACAATTACTAGACAAACAGTTATGACCCACATGCAGCCGAAGGTCGGTGAGTTCTGAAACATACAATACATATCACGGCCTCTTTTATCCTCTCAAAATGGAATTGTCTTCAAGTGAAATTTTCAAATTTAATTTGGAATTAATTTTCATGGCTGCAGGGTTTTGAGAGGTGGGCTTACCTGAGAGTCAACAGATGATGAAACCATAACGGTTTGGTACACTGGGTCAGTTTGCCTAATTCAAGTCTCACTGGGACATGCAGACACCAGGCTCTGACTGTTCGACTTTGATGGGACTATCAATCCACAGCCAGTCGGGGCTAAAGTGCAGCTCGAATAATATTAATGTGTATTGAGAAGAAGCAGGATATGTCTCCTTTAAATGATATATTACAGACAATTGAGCCGATACCCTTCCCCACTGTTTAAGGTTGCATTTTTTGTAACACTAATAAGGCCCAAGCCGACGGCCATGCATGGAAACAATATCCCCAACAACAGCAAACACATCACAATGCCTCCAGATTGAAGAGGAAACAACAGATCTGCTCCGTCATCAGAACGCCTCAATGTGTTGTGGACAAGGAGAGTTTCATGTGGTGGCATGTAAAGGTAAAGGACACATGTAATGGTAGAGGACGCAACTGTGAAGGTAGAGGACATGCATGTAAAGGTAGAGGACACGCATGTAAAGGTAGAGGACACAACTGTGAAGGTAGAGGACATGAATGTAAAGGTAGAGGACACGCATGTAAAGGTAGAGGACACAACTGTGAAGGTAGAGGACACAAATGTAAAGGTAGAGGACACAACTGTGAAGGTAGAGGACACAACTGTGAAGGTAGAGGACACAAATGTAAAGGTAGAGGACACAACTGAAGGTAGAGGACACAACTGTAAAGGTAGAGGACATGAATGTAAAGGTTGAGGACACGCATGTAAAGGTTGAGGACACGCATGTAAAGGTAAAGGACACACATGTATAGGTTGAGGACACGCATGTAAAGGTTGAGGACACACATGTAAAGGTTGAGGACACGCATGTAAAGGTTGAGGACACGCATGTAAAGGTAGAGGACACAACTGTGAAGGTAGAGGACAGAAATGTAAAGGTAGAGGACACGCATGTAAAGGTAGAGGACACAACTGTGAAGGTAGAGGACACAAATGTAGAGGTAGAGGACATGAATGTAAAGGTAGAGGACACGCATGTATAGGTAGAGGACATGAATGTAAAGGTTGAGGACACGCATGTAAAGGTTGAGGACAGGTTGAGGTAGTGGACATGAATGTAAAGGTTGAGGACACGCATGAATGTAAAGGTTGAGGACACGCATGTAAAGGTTGAGGACACACGTGTAAAGGTTGAGGACACGCATGTAAAGGTTGAGGACACGCATGTAAAGGTAGAGGACACGCATGTATAGGTAGAGGACATGAATGTAAAGGTTGAGGACATGCATGTAAAGGTTGAGGACATGCATGTAAAGGTTGAGGACACGCATGTAAAGGTTGAGGACACGCATGTATAGGTAGAGGACACACATGTAAAGGTAGAGGACATGAATGTAAAGGTTGAGGACACGCATGTAAAGGTTGAGGACACGCATGTAAAGGTTGAGGACACGCATGTAAAGGTTGAGGACATGCATGTAAAGGTTGAGGACACGCATGTAAAGGTTGAGGACACGCATGTAAAGGTTGAGGACACGCATGTAAAGGTAGAGGACACGCATGTATAGGTAGAGGACATGAATGTAAAGGTAGTGGACATGAATGTAAAGGTTGAGGACACGCATGTAAAGGTTGAGGACACGCATGTAAAGGTTGAGGACACGCATGTAAAGGTAGAGGACACGCATGTATAGGTAGAGGACATGAATGTAAAGGTTGAGGACATGCATGTAAAGGTTGAGGACATGCATGTAAAGGTTGAGGACACGCATGTAAAGGTTGAGGACACACATGTAAAGGTAGAGGACACGCATGTATAGGTAGAGGACATGAATGTAAAGGTAGAGGACATGAATGTAAAGGTTGAGGACACGCATGTAAAGGTTGAGGACACGCATGTAAAGGTTGAGGACATGCATGTAAAGGTTGAGGACACGCATGTAAAGGTTGAGGACACACATGTAAAGGTAGAGGACATGCATGTATAGGTAGAGGACATGAATGTAAAGGTTGAGGACACGCATGTAAAGGTTGAGGACACGCATGTAAAGGTTGAGGACACGCATGTAAAGGTTGAGGACATGCATGTAAAGGTAGAGGACACGCATGTATAGGTAGAGGACATGAATGTAAAGGTAGTGGACATGAATGTAAAGGTTGAGGACACGCATGTAAAGGTTGAGGACACGCGTGTAAAGGTAGAGGACACGCATGTAAAGGTTGAGGACACGCATGTATAGGTAGAGGACACACATGTAAAGGTAGAGGACACGCATGTAAAGGTAGAGGACACACATGTAAAGGACATGCATGTAGAGGTAGAGGACACAACTGTGAAGGTAGAGGGCATAAATGTAAAGGTAGAGGACACACATGTAGAGGTAGAGGACACACATGTAGAGGTAGAGGACACACATGTAGAGGTAGAGGACACATGTAGAGGTAGAGGACACACATGTAGAGGTAGAGGACACACATGTAGAGGTAGAGGACACACATGTAGAGGTAGAGGACACGCATGTAGAGGTAGAGGACACACATGTAGAGGTAGAGGACACGCATGTAGAGGTAGAGGACACGCATGTAGAGGTAGAGGACACACATGTAGAGGTAGAGGACACGCATGTAGAGGTAGAGGACACACATGTAGAGGTAGAGGACACGCATGTAGAGGTAGAGGACACACATGTAGAGGTAGAGGAAACACATGTAGAGGTAGAGGACACGCATGTAGAGGTAGAGGACACATTTCCTCACGGCTTTCTTGGCTTTGACCTGGTGAATATTGTGTCTTCTTTCAGACCATTACATTTAGGGATATAAAGCATTTAAATAAGACACTTCAAGAAACGTCTGTCCTGTGCAAATACATGTTCAACATCATCCTAGAAGAATTTCAAACAAACGGAATATTTATTTATTTTTATGAAACCTTTATGAATTCAGGTGAATCCCATTGAGATTAAAAATCTCTTTTTCGAGGGTTACCTGGCCCGGCATCAACATAAGAAACACGTAGTTACAAAAAAAATACACAGAACAAGACAAGTTAAAATGTAAAATGGTTTCTGTGCCAGACATACAAAAAATAGAAATATATTTTTAATATATATATATATATATTTAATACAATTAAAAACTTTGAACTATATAATACTAACATATTTTTACTTTTTAATAGACTACAAAACGTTCCTCAACAAAAAGCGGCGTGACGTCACACTCCGTCCACGCTACTTCCGGCTTAAACCACGCCCATCTAACCTTTTTTAAAAACCTTTTCTCCCATAATGCACCGGGCGACACTGAAGGCGCCTTTTGCGGACCTTACATGTCAACAAGAAGGAGTGGAAGAAGTGGCTGTGAATAATAACTGCTCTAGTCCCTCGGTCCTTTAACGTCCTTTACGCTCCTCTCCGCCGACATGGCTCCGTCCAGCCTGGTGACAGCGGGCGTTCGCTGGATCGCTCGGTCCTTCAGTCTCCTCTCCTCCAGCGGCTCCCTGGCGAGGTAGCTACTGACGTGCCTCTACTAGCATTAGCTCTTAGCACTCTGCAGGGCCTGTTGTTAACACGTGTTCTCTCATTAGGAGTTATATTGTGCTTTAACGGAACGTGTTGAGAAGGTTAGCCTTTAGCATGAGTTAACGTTAATATCAAGCTAGGTTAGGTTAATGTTGGGGTTAAATCTAAACCGCGCGAGAAAACGTGCACGGTGCCCCGTGACCCTGAAGCTACCGCTAGGTTATATGAGTATTAGCGCTGTTGTTGCTCTTTCTTGGGTGTTGTGAGTAACAATCTCCATTATGACGGTAGTGAGGAGTAATTAAATGAATGCACGAGCAGGTGAATGCTGTAGAAAGGATTTCCTCCAACAGGTGCAGCAGTGTTAGGCCTCATGCGGCTTAACGCTGTCTTGCTATGACTTAAAGCCCTACCATGCAGATGGTCCACTACTGAGCACTTCTTTACGTGAATAATAATACAGAAAGTTACTCTTTTTACATTATTAAATGCACAGGAAAAAGTCTCATTTGAGAAGCTAGAAATAGATATTTTTTGGAATTATTTATTATTTTTCATCCAAAAACACAAACTATCAAGAATAGTGGATTTTTAAAACCAAATAACTGATGATTATCCAATAATTTCTGCCTCAGAGAAGTTCAAGGTGTTGTGTTACTTATGAGTTTAAGTGGCCATGTTCTTGAATTGAGCTTTTTGTGAAGTAAACTCCATTATAACTAATAGATGTCAGAATCGTCTGCATTATGTCATATTTATATATATATTATATTTGTGTTGCGTGCTGTAGGTGTACCAGTGTCCTCCCAGCATCATACATCAACCCAGGGAGATCTCTGACCTCTCAGGCCAGTGGGCCCCCCAAGAAACCTCTGAACGGATACCTGAGATATGTTATGCAGCAGCAGCCGGTCATCACCAGACACAACCCAGGTAGGTCTTCCACACCTTGAGATGGCAGATTGACGTATTGATCATGTGAACGCGCCCCACCAACACAACAGCTCGTAGTGCTATGATCTTGGATATTATAAGTATTTGTGCGATGGGCTTTTGATGGTTGTACTCTTCTCACGTCTCGGAATATCAAACATGCATAAAACACACTGGGCATTGTGGAAAATGTGTTTTATTCAATAACAATACAAATGATACAGTAAGAATAACAGCATCCTTAAAAATTAATGCATTTTAAATATACTTAAAGACATGCGTTGCAGCGCTATGAGAGTCATGTCACGGAGACTAGGACTCCCCGCCCCCTTTGCTTGTGAGTGACGGGGCACCATCAACACCAGGTGTAAATACAGCGCTCGTGGATGTCTGTTTAAAGTTCATGCCTGCTAACTGGGAGGATAATGCACGTCTGATATTGGCGTGCTGCAATAAGCAGAAGCTCATTAAAATCAGTGAGATGTCATTTCAAAGTAGGTGGGATCAGTCTGAGGGCTTGAATACTGCAGCTCCATTGTTAATACATGTCTTTTAATTGTTGCCCTCAGAAATCAAATCCGTGGATATCATCAGGACCATCGCCCAGCAGTGGAGAGCGATGGAACAAGAACAGAAACAGGTATTTCTTTACTTTCCATGTTAAACAATATAAACTGGATGCCTTTTATTCAAGTTTTGAATCGTGTAGTTAGGCAATAATGTATAACGTGTTGAATCCACATGTGGGTTCTGTCAGTCTGTCGTTGTGACCAAAGCTGTGGTTGGTCTCCTTCACCCGTGTAGCCCTTTGAGGAAGCCTCTGTGCGGGACAGGGAGCAGTTCAAGGTGGACCTCCAGCGCTACAAGGCCCAGCAGAGCCCAGCACATCTCCAGCAGCAAGTCCTCGAGAAGAGGGAGAGGATGGCCAAAAGAAAGGCCATCCGCAAGAAGAGGGTAAGAGAGCCAGTAACATGCAACCAGGTGGTCAAGAGACACTGAAAAACTCGAATTGACTTTCTAACTATTTAGAAGTTTGACTTTGAGCTCAACTGTCCGTGTCTCTCCTCTGTGCTCCAGGAGTTGACCAACCTGGGGAAGCCCAAGCGTCCTCGCTCTTCGTTCAACATTTTCATGTCGGAGCACTTTGTGGAGGCCAGTGGAGCCACCACACAGGTCAGTGCCCACATGTCCATGACATTAAAGAGACGGTGATGTGAGATATTCAGGGGTAGTCATGGTGATGCATGCACTGGTCTGCCAAGGTCTGGTATTACAGTTTGTACTGTAATTAACAGGATTTGTTGTATTCATTGTTTTTACACATGGAAAATCCTTTCTCTACTGGGAGAAAAATAAAATAAAGAGGGTAAAATAATACTTGATGTAAATTAAATATTCTCTTCCCTAAAAATGCACCATGGCTGCCAACTTACATAGGTGTTTGATTTTATTGGCACGATTTGTCAAACAGTAGTTTGCCATGTCCAGGCAAGAAGTTGGAAGCAGGACCAGCTTCAGACGCAGCCAGGTCCAATGGACCCTCTGAAACGTGAAGTCACAAGGACTCCGGAGAGGAAGCAGAGTTGGTAATGTGTGATGGAGAGATGAAGATTCATCCATAAGGAGAGAGAAAAGAGGAGAGAGGTGCTCAGTGTATCCTAAACGTCCCCCAGCAGCCTATCATCTATCATATTATCAGGAGTGTTTCCTGATAATATTGCCCAAAGGAAGCAGGTATAAGGTAAATAAAATTGGTCCAAGCAGAGAACCGTGGGGAACTCTGTGACTAACGTTGGTGGTCATCGAGGCTTCATCGTTTACAAGTACAAACTGAGATGGATCTGATAAATAGGATTTTGATTGACCACTGCTGAGCACAACCACAGTTATTGATATGTTTCTGTCAATGTGGTTCATTCAGGCAAAGATGATGACCCTGTTAGAGGACTGGAGGAATGTGTTGAGTCAGCAGAAACAGGTAAGCCTTGCAGTCATGACATGTACTTTTTGTTCTTAAAGGTGTAAGGCCTTCATACACACACAGATACACACACACACACACACACACACACACTGGTGAAACAAGAGGTTGAGTCCACAGTGTCCAGATCTCCTCTGTTCTACGTCGCAGGTCTATACGCAGCTGGCCGAGGACGACCAGATCCGCTACAAGAATGAGATGAAGTCGTGGGAGGACCACATGATAGAGATCGGACGAGATGACCTGATCCGAGAGCAGACCCTCTCCGCCAATAGAAAAACTGCTGCAAAAACGTTGGGGGCCAAGACGGAGGCAAAGAAGACCAAAGCTAAAGTCGCGGCGAAGGCCAAAACAACCAGGAAGACCGCGAAGAGCGACGTCGTGAAACTTGAAAGGACTACGAAGACGTGTTCATCTACTTGAGTCTGAAGGGAGAGAAGAGCCTTCATGACAACTGAAACACGAGTCCCGATGAGCCGGGCCTGTGCTCGGCTTGGGTCCTTCTTCCATCAAACTTAAGTCACAAAGTTCCCAGTTGTCATGAACGCGTCCTCAATAGGGAAAACGCCCTTTCACAGCATTCAGACAGACCAGGATGACTTCACAATACGTCCTCATCACATCTGTTTGGTAAGAACGACCCGACAGCAGGACTTTCACAAGGCATCCACTAGGTGGGGGGGGGGGGGGGGTCCAGGTTGAGTCAGAAAGTTGATGATATCAGAAGTGTACACACTGTTCATACTTTACTGTCTGCAATGTTATATATGCTCCTTAGCCTCGAGTGTACCCGCACTATACTGGAGGACAACCACGGTCAACCTCACACTTCTATTAGTATTAATGTCCCAAAACAAGTCTGGTGTTTATTCTTAGTTTGCCTTATCAGCAAATCCATGAAAAGTCCTCTGCCAACGGTGTCTTAGTCTGTGTCTATGTGGCCGTCGGCCCCCGGCTGAAGGCAGACATCTTTATAAGTACCCCACAGTCTTAGTTTCTTTATTTCATAAAAAGTAATTGAGGCTTTCAGCACAAGGAACATTATTAATGAGTTGTGTTCATGGTCATGAAGGAACATGTCACCCAGAGCCTCGTTGCTGTGTTTAATTGGAGCAAAATTAAATCAGAAACTATCGACTACTACTTAGTATTATTTAGTATTTTCATTGGATTTGTTGCCATAAGACAAGAGTACAGACACCCAGACCACCTGACTGACCTCACCTGACCCTCTTCTAGCTGAACCACTGCTCGGCCACTGAGTAACATTATTGACTGACTCTTTAGTTTTGTTTAACATTTGTGTTAAAGTTCACAATGCTGCATCCAGCTTTACATCAGGTGTTTTTGTTGTTTTCTTCCGTTAACCTGTTTAGAAAGAAGAAGAAAGAAGCTGTTCTGGTTGATGGTAAACAGCTTCTTCCTCCAGTTGATTATGTGGCATACATTTGGTTAAGTCCTAAAGTCTACAACCATTCTGTCTCCATGTTTGTTTGTGAGCAGCGTTCTCCGTGTGGGCGTCACTTATAGAGCGACCAGCGTTTTCTTGGTGCTGAGTATCCACTGAATAAAGATGTACATGAACCTTTCTACGAAAAGGCCTTCGCTGGTGACGGCACACACTCTTCATTTTGTTTTTGCTATATCATCGAGCCGAGGTATGAGTTTTACTGGAATTCAAAATAAGTTATTGACTGCAACCACTTTAAATGCTAATGATTGAATAATTTACGAATGCCCCCCTTTTAAAAAATATTTTTGAAGCTGTACATAATCTTTAAAAGACTGTTTGAGAGTGCTTTACACACGAGACCCAGTGACGCATCAATTAGAACTCAATGAGAGATCAGTATAACATATTCAGAACTAGAATGGGCACTCGGTAGAGCGCATACCTTTGCAAATCACAAGATTGGGCATTGAGTTATGAACATTTTGGCATTAGTAGCATGCCAATTGGATAACAATTTACCGTGCTATGGTAAAAAGAAGATGACCGTTGACCCGATCGATCCCAGAATCTAATCAAATGGTCCCTGGATAATACCCAATCATCCTACCAAATTTCATGCGATTCGGCGTAAAACTTTTTGACTTATGCGAATAACACGCACGCACGCATACAAATACACGGCGATCAAAACATTACCTTCTGCATTTTCAATGCGAAGGTAATGAAGTAAAGGGAGTTCAGGTGATCCCTGACACCTGGTCCCCTCTGGACGCGGCTCAGCATAGAGGTCTGACTCCTCAGATTTGGGCAATAGGTGTAAGTTTGAAAAGGGATAAGAAGTAAATACGAAGAGCTCTGCGTCTGTTTCACTGCAACAACATCGCACACTGAAAATACTTCGTCCAAGTTTGCTAAATACAACAAACGTCCCAAATTCCAGATGTACATCAGATTTCTATATTATTCTGATTATTAAACCAGAAATAGAACCGTGACAAGGTTACAAAAATATAAAAAGATGCAGGTACAACAGATATCATTAAATACATCTCCGGAGCAGCCGTTACACCGTTGGTTTCCTTCAGAGCTTTTAAAAAGCAGAACGCTGATCGACCGGCTTCATCGTCAACACCTCCATCAGACCGCGGACACAGAGCAGCTGCTGGCCGGGCGCTCCGGGAATGTTCATCCACAAGACCCACGGCACACATGGCGAGGGACTGAAACCGTAGCCCCTCCCATCAGGGTTTGAATGACCGGTCGGCGTGGTAACAACACATCAGTTCAATTGTCCTAAAAAGAGTGAGGAGGAGGAGGGGGGGTCAGGGTCCTTGCTGCTGCTGCTTCGGTGCAGCCTGCCTCAGTAAAGCCTGGAAGTCTGGAGACAGGACCAGCTTGTGGTGCACGTTGCCCACCACCATCATGTCTCCGGTTCGGCCGTCAGACAGACGCACGGACACCAGTTGCTGCGGACAGAGAAGAATTAATATCGTTTAAAAAAACACTTCACTCACTTCTGGTCGTGAAGTATGGGAGAGAAATAAGATAAGATAGCTTTTTATGGATTAAAAACGTAAATTCTATGAAACCTGCTGTGATTTATTTGAGTTTAGATATAATCAGTTGCTCACTACGGTCCCTTCACAATAAAGGCGTCAAAAGGCCCTACTTTATATGTTGTCCTCCTACAAAATAAAAGGATAAATCTACTTGAAGATAACGATTGTACTGGGAAGAGATGTACTTGGAGACAGATTGATGTGTCGTTGTTGTGTGTCTCATATCAGAACTGTCACACACACACACACACACACACAGACAGACACACCTACCTGCAGGAAGGAAAAAGCAGCTCCCTCAGAGACGTCCATGACGATGTGACCCAGCTTCAGCTCCACCTTTCCTGACTTCCTGATCTGCAGTTTACCCAGAAACCCCTCTGGGAGTTGAGAGAGCACAGGACAGCCCTCCTGAGGACGGGCAGAGACACTCAACCCGTTAGTCACTGGCTTGTGTCAGCATCAGTGGCAGCTGGTGATTTTTTGGGGGGGGGGGGCGCAGTTGGGCGACGCGGTTTAAATAGCACTCAACAATGAGAAGAAAAGAGGTTTTGAGTAGAATATTGTAAAAAATAAAGCTTTATTTAAAGAACACAGCGTGCTCAACACTGTCCAATAACAACTATCAACACACTGTAACTTTGGGCATGAGAGGTTCAGAGCAGCATAAAAGAGTTTCACCCTCACATGAAAGAGCTTCAGAGCAGAATAGTCAGAAAGAGATCACATGTTACATTGGGTGTTTGACAGAGTAGCCCCCACTACGTGTAAAGAAAAGTAGCCTCCTCTCTTTAAAGTTGGCAAACTTCTCAATAACTCTCTGGTTAAAGTCAATCATGTCTGTGACCAGCCTGTTTCCATTATTCTTGAGGGAATGTGTCTGTTTTTCAGAACTTCTTCGTTGTGTTTCGATGCCAGTTCGGTCTCCTTCTGCTGCTCTGCTCTTCAAACACGGTTAGCTTCATGCTGTTAGCTAGTTAGCTTCATGCTCTTAGCTAGATAACTGTGGCAAGATTCGTGCTTTACACTTGTCTGCAGCTCTGTAGATCCCTCACCCCGTTGTAGTCCAGAGAGTTTCAGTCCCAGGACTTTGGAACAACAGACAGGGGAAACTAAACGGCGCATTACTCACTGAGCCTCCAGCTAACCAGCTCCGTTAGCAGCCTGCTCCTGTAGCTCCGTGGAGCTCTCTGGCTGAGGGAACGATACCGGTGTCTGATTGGCCGAATAGTCCAGTCACGTGAAATAAGAAACGATGTGATTGGCCAGGGCGCACATTTTTGCGCCCCAAGATTCACGTTTCATCTGCCAATGAGAAGCCGTCCTTGCCGAAACGACCGTGAAATGTTTGCTCGCTGTCGCACACACATGTTGGGCCGGCGCCCCGAAAATGGGGCGGGGCTTCTCTCCGTGAAGATGAGTGGCGATATATTATATATGTCACATTTAACTTAAGTGGTTGTTGACAGGCTGACGGTCTCCCACACACATTTAGCGCGTCAACACGGTATATTTACTATTTAAATGATTTGGTATATAATGTTTTTTGACAGGATATATTATATATTTTTTTCTTTTTTTTTTCATCTCAAAATTTTAAGAGGGGCGGCGCCCTCTATGGACGCACCGCCACTGGTCAGCATTGTGCTTGTATTGAAAAGGTCAACAGCTGATATGCAGCGCATTGAGGTGTGAATGACCCTCTGACCGGCCGGGGAGCGAGGGGAATGCAGCGCGGTGGCTCACGTGTGCTTGTAGATGTGCCGGCCGCTTGTCTTCTTTCCTGGCCGCTTTCTCTGAGGAGGACTGGGCCTTCTGTGCAGAATCTCTGCCCGGCATACTGTCGGGCAGCTGCATGAAGAAGAGCTCCTCTCTGCCCGACAGGCTGAGGTCCTGCAGCAGCTCCACCACGGACGGCTGCTCGGGTCTGGGCAGCTCCGCCCGGCTGAACGGAGAGGGGTTCTCCGGACCTGCCAACGGGAGAACCGTAAACACCATCAGCACACAACGGGTTGAAAACGTCGACTGAGGCCAGGTGACCCCGCCAGGAGCAGCAGGCCCACGTGGGTTTCTCACCTGTCGAGCTGGCTGCCAGTGTTTGACAAAGAGGAAGCTGGATGGGCTTCAGCTTGGCATCGTTCCTCAGACCCGGGTCGTCTATGAACTGCGGGTGCAACGTATAACGTGAGTCATTACGGCCCATGATGAAACCGATTGTTAGCCGTCTGGCTGACGACGTCATGACAAACTAACGCTGCGCAGATAAACATCGTGCACAACCACGCAGCTTCCAGCCAAGACTAATGGCTGGAAAACCGCTTTCTGCTCGCACACGGGACAGGAAACAGATGTGAACGCCACTTCTAGTGTGCGACTCCTGAAATGTGAATGTGTATTTACGCCAATGTGGAATAAGAAACAAGTATTCTCAAATAAAAGACTGAGGAAGAAGGTTGTTTGGGATCTCTGCTCCAAGTGATATGACGTTAAAGTCAATATTCTTTTATTACTAACGGATCAAAAGAAGAGAGTGACTTGGAGATTCAACCACAGCTACAAGGAGAGAGAATGCTGGACTCACCAGCATCACGTGAACACAAAGAATGCTCATGTTGCTCCAGGTAAATAACATGTCAGATGCTGCGTCTCCATCTTTTTGAGCTGCCTCCAAGTGGCCAAAAAAAGTAATTGCAGCTTTAAAATTGTTCTAGTTCGTCATAGAAACGGCAAAAACAAACGACAAGCTGCAAACAGACTCCCTGCATGTACACTGGATAGTTTCTACGTGAGGGTGCACCTCCCACACTGAGTCGGCTCACGTTGCAGTGAGGACAGGAGGACCAGAAGGGACGGTGTTGAACCACACAGAACCATCTTCCTCTGGAGTGACCTTGAAGTGACCTCATGACATTTGTTACGTCCCGTGACTTAGACAGCCCTCTTTCAGAAAGAGGGTGGAGCTATCTCTCAGGTCTGGTACGCCTGGAGCAACACCACCTGAGAGGGATCAGCTAATCAGTGGGCGGGACATATGTACACCCAGACTAGTGTCTCTCTCTCTTCACCTCTGAGCTGTGACCATTCCGTGGTATGGTGCCGAAGTGTTGGCAACCATTTTTATTTTCAACATAAACTAAAGAGACGACTGAGAACTGAGGAAGATTCATACTTGATTTGACAAACTCAGAGAAGCTGAAGCCTCACGCGGACCTGAGAGCTTCAGGGTGAGACATTCTTTACCTGAGCAGCATTTTAAAACGGCTTGAAAAGTGAATCTAAACTCTTAAGACGTATCAGCTGGCAGGACGTACTCACATCATCCCTCTGTAGTTTTGTGAGTATCTCCTCTTCATCCTCCTCCAAGTCCTTCCTCTCTTTCTTCACGAGTTTGCAGACGGGTGAAGCGGTGGAGTCCTGCAGCTCCGTAGCTCCACGCCAGCCTGAGCACGGACACGGGAAGAATCAGATCTCAGCCAGCAAAAAGGAAATAAAGAATGGATTCTTTATTTAATTTCAAGGGAAAAGAAGGAAGCCACACCTGCTCTGCGTACGCTGTCGGCAGGGCCCTGCTCAAAGATGGAGTGAGACTGGATCGTCGGAGGCCTCTCTCTTCTCCCCCCCCTGTTCGCTCTCCTCCTCTGTCTCCTCTCCCTCTTCGGAGCCACGTGGATCTCTTCCTTTAACCTGGGGAGGAACCGGACACCATATTTATAGTCGCCACACACACTCTCTGCGCTTACTGCACACCGCGTGCGGCGCTTCAAACGGAGTGAGCCGGAGGCCGGAAGGTTCTCATCGACTCACTCGTCTTTGCTCTTTCTCACAGCGTGGACGTTGGGCTCAAAGGTTTTCTGTGGGAGAAAGAGGGAACAGAAAAGGAATATTAAACCTGTTTTAACTCCACGCGTTTCTGAAATGGGATTCAGAACAAAGGTAACGCAAATACATAGTGCATTTAATATGCTATACATCCTAGATTCAGGATTACTGACTTACCTTCTTGAACTGTGACCCTGCTATCGATTACCGCATTGAAGCAGCTACTACATATATATAGTTTCTAACTGACGTTGACCCCTGACCTCCTTTTAAAAGGAGGACATGTTTTCTCTCCATCTGTAAACAGCTTCACACCATCGTTTTAATCCAGCATGAAGGAAACACACGGATGTGTTTAGAGTCTTTAGTTGTGCAAACCAAGGTTTTAATCTTTCTATATCTTTGTCAGAGTAAAGAGAAGATGGCTTTAACGGCCTCCGACTAGGGACCAGTCTCTGGGGGTCTAACGGAATCTATTACAGAAACATAAACAATCATCTTTATCTGAATTTAATTCCTTTTTTATCCCTTTTATGTAAAGGATTGTGTGCTATGGAAAACATATGTTTATTATAAACATTACATGACACATGTTCCTAAACCGTCAGAATTGGGGTTCACGTAGATGCATACACACATACATATAAATCTGCCCTCAGCTCTATTTTGTTTCTTTGATTTCCAAAAGGCTCAAACACGAACACACAGCATTATCCAATACTCGGACTTTATGTGTTGTCGTTCACATTACTTTGTCATCCTCTAGGTGTTATGTCTATGTATTGTATTTTGTCTTATAAAAAAAACTTTTAAAAAAAGAAGAAAAATAAAGAAAGAATTGGGGGACATGAGATGTGGGTCACGTGACGTCCAGGCTGTGGATGCTATGAACAGGATACCTGGACGTACACTATTCCTCTCCATCCCTCTGTGGGACGTCCATTACCTTTGTCTTCTTCAGGACTCCCCCGAGTGTCAGGTCCCTGGTGCGAAGCGACGTCAGTCTTCCAGGTGGAGCGGGAGCGGAGAGATTCCTGACCCGGCCCGGGAGTCCTCGGCCCGCGGGGAACCCGAGGCCGGAGCAGCCGGGGAGGCTCGCCGGCTCTCCGGAGTCCGTCATGTCGCGTCTCCCTCCTCGGGACGCTCTCTGTAACGTTACATGTTTTAACTAATGGAAGAACGGGCGTTTACACGGCGGAGCAGCTTCCGTTGAGTAGATAACGTCCACGTTACATTTCGTGTCGTTACCTATCGTTACCCATCGCTCCATCCCCCAGGAACAGTTCATACCCACCCGCAGTGTAGCGCGAGCGCGAGCGCGCTCCACTCAACGGACAACTGAACGACGACTATATAACCGTCCATTTTGTCGCAGTCGCGGTATCAAAACAGACTGCGGCAGAATGGAAACCTGCACCAGCAAAGGCAGACATGTTTCCGTTGACGCAAACCGGAATACTATTAGTCGTTATATTCGGTGTTTCTTTGTACCCTTCCTCCCTTCCTTGTTGACATCCTTTCTGACGTTTGAATACAGACGAGTTCGTCTTTGACGCATCCCGGTCGTAAAATAGCGCAGTAGCGTTAAAAAAAACGTACAAAGATGAGTGGAAACGTTAAAAAAACAACTTCTACCAGTGACAACTCACCAGTTTCTTGTTGCCGCTTGTACAACTTGTCCAGTTTTAAAGGACGGTGTTAATTTCCTTTCCTGCCGCGCTGCCATTGTTTTGGCTAACCTGCAGTGCGCCGGTGGAACCACCAGATGGCGCTGTTTGTCTGCCGGTGAGGCGGCGGAAGACACTCAGCTCTTATGCTCGGTGGAACCTGAACTTCAAATGTTTTATTCATAGCATTTGAAATATTCCTTTGGATATTGCTGATAATGCTGGATACTTATTTTTAGGCCTAATTCAGTATTTCAACATTGAGATAAATTGTAGGCTTCTTAAATATAAAGGCACAAAGTATGGTTGTTTCAAAGCTTGGTATTATTAGTGATGCTTTCATGTGTTGTACTTGCTATTGAAGGGGCAGGAGTTTGGGTTGTTTCATATACAACAATACCATCACGTCTTTTTTAATTAATTTCAGCAAATTCAGAATCTATAAGAAGAAGGGTAAACAATACATAATTTCAATAGAAGACTAAAGAATCACATACTCACCTTTTATATCACATATTTACCTTTTGTATCACACACTCATGATGGTTTGAACGTGTGCAACATGATTCAACTTTAAATTATTCCAATGGAACTCGAAATCCCGATGAAATGATGACTACTTATCTAGTTTCAACGTAGAGACGGCGGCAGGAGGACAAGTGTTTACATTCGTCTGTAATACACTTTTCAGTGTCAATGTTAACTGTAAAGACAACTATACATTTAACTAAAGTGTATTGTTGTTGTACGATTTCTAATTAAATCACAGCCGCCATCTGGAAACAGCTGGAAACGACAACCAGCCAAATGACATGATGCTCATATTTGAATGATTGTGTGTAATATTTATTCAGTTTATTTCTCAGAGCAGCTGGAGAACCACAGGAAGCTCATCAGAAGATGTGGACCAACTCACCGTGACACTTGTACTTTACACCAGTGACACATTGTCTCTTTGATCATTGATTAACTTTTTTAAAGTTGTTTTTTAAAAGATTTCTTTCCAGCATATTATCTTTTTTTTAATTGACAGTAGAATGAGGGCAATTATATTGTATGTGTTGAAAGCAGAGGAAATGCATTTATATTAGTTTATTATTTGTTATGTTTTCCCACTAAATGAATGGACAGACTGTGAAGTTTTATTTAATCGTTGTGAGTTATTCTGTGACTAAAACATGTCAATAAATGTAAATCAGGAGATGAGAACTGGAGTGCATGGAACCTCATGGTAAATATTAAATCAACTATACCGCGGGTTATTGTAATATTTGTATTTGTTGTGTATTTGTTGTGTATTTGTAGTTTTACTAGTAGTTGTTATTGAAGCAGCTGTTGTGGTAAAGTTGTTGTTGTATACAAATACTTTAGTCATAAAAAGTGTCCTAAATATATTATTGTTCAGTATGCCATAATGAATATTATATACGATCTCATACTAAATGTTATATAGTATACCATAAAAGATTGCATCCTATATAAAATTATAAATTAGAAAGTCCTTTAAAATGTCATCCAACATGTCATTGTATTTTTTAACAGAAACAAACCTGTGTAAGAGGCCACATGTCATGAAATTATAATTGCATGGTATACCAGAACATTTCCATATTTCATATTATTACATAATATTACATAACATTCTCATAAAAATAGTCTGCCATGAATAAACTGCTTATATATTTTGTTACCAAAAAAGTCGGCAAACATGCCAAAATATTGTCCGTCACATAAAAATCATAAAGTCTGTCACAATGTCATATGCCTTACAACATAATATAGTATGTCATAACAACATTGTAGATTAGTATGTCATGGATAAAATTGCATGCAATTAAAAAGTGTCCATAACATTCTCATTGTTAGTACGCCATTCAGATGTCATGAAAATATCATATCACAGAGTTTATTGATCCATTAGACAATGCAGTTATTATAATTATAATGCAGTTATAATAATAATAATGATAATAAAAATAATGCGGTTATTATAATAATAATCATTATAATGCAGTCATTATAATTATAATTCAGTTATTATAATAATAATAACACTGTTATAATAATAATAATAATAATAATGCAGTTATTATAATTATAATGCAGTTATAACAATAATAACAATAATGCTGTTATTATAATATTATTAATAATAATAATAATAATACAGTTACTATAATTATAATGCAGTTATAATAATAATAATAATAATAATGCAGTTATTGCAATAATGATGCAGTTATTATAATAATAATAATAATGTAGTTATAATAACTTTTTATTTTGTTTATTTTGTATAGCCCAATATCATAAGTTACAACCTCCCCTCAGAAGCTTTACAGTCTGTCCACATACAACATCCTTGACCTTTGACCTCACATCACATCAGAAACAACTCCCAAGAAATAGAAAAAAAACCCTTCAAGGGTAAAAAGGTAAAAACCTTCAACTTCTACTTTTCATACTAAGTAACAGAAGCTGCTAGACACTAGACCAATGATAAAAACTAAACGTTCACATATAACTCAGTAATTTAATTGCATTTATTGAGAAAATGAAAAATACAAAAGATCTGCTCGTTGGAGTTTTTCAGGTGGTTTTCCATCGTGGGATTAATTTTCCACTATAGGCTACGTTTGGTTATGATCAGCCCTCGATGCTGAACTATCAATCATTTAAAACATTAACTCACAGAGAGCCTTTCTTTCTTCTCCTAGTGAGCATACTTTTGAATAAATGTAGATGCAAAAATTACTTAAATCTTTCCCTTTTTCTTTTAAGATGCATATCAAAATAATGATCCTCATGTCCTTTACCACACCACCAGAAACCCTGTTGCTGTGAGAAGCCAATCAGAACCTCCATTCAACGGTTCTTCTCTGCACCTGATGACACATAAAACATGTGTACAAGCACATTGTCCAATAAAGAGGATTATACATAGATAATAATAATAATAATAATAACCTTCAATTTTATATAGCGCTTCTCTAAATACCCAAAGTCGCTTACAGAGTCCAGAGTCCAGTAGTCATACACACACACAGTCATACCGGTGGTACTCTCCCTTACTGTCTTATCAGAAAGCTTTAGATATAATATCAACCTTCACTGATATGATATGACTGTGAGATATCAGGGTTGAAGTCATGCTGTGAAAATGCAATACGGATAAGACCATTTTATTGAGACTTGATCAAAGTGTTGATGTCTTCACCATCATTCAACCCAACTGCCAGTAGAAACATGTATATACCTAAATATCTGAGAACCTTGATCTCTCTCAGGCCATCAGCGGCCTCCTAGTTGATCCCTGTTGACCTCTTTCAGAGGAAATACCACAATCCAGTTAACTCCTCCACTACTGTGTTTGGTTTCCTGGTATTAAGGACGTGACTGCTCTGTGGTGGTGTTTCACTTAGCTGTCACATGTGATGTCATCATGACGCAGCATACCACTTCCTCACCAAGAAGTAGAGGAACTAAGGCCCCTGAAAGTTGAGATACTCGAATAAAACGATGAATGATACAAAATGTAATTTACTTCAAAATTACTTTTTGGGGTTTCTGTTTGAAATCGTGAAATCGTGAAAATGTAGGCTTCTCTTCATGAGACGGCGTTTGACATATTGCTCTTCCATCTTTGGAAATAATGATCAGACGGTCACCACATTTGAATCAGATTCAATTCAATTCAGTTTATTTTGCATAGCCCATTATCACAAAATACAAATTTGCCTCAGAGGGCTTTACAACCTGTACACATATGTGTGGAGATGCTGCTATAGGCTGATAGGCTGCTGTGGGACGTTTAGGATACACTGAGCACCTCTCTCCTCTTCTCTCTCTCCTTATGGATGAATGTTCATCTCTCCATCACACATTATTAACTCTGCTTCTTCTCCGGAGTCTGTGACTTCATGTCTCATTGGACCTGGCTGAAATGAATTGGAGATGCAATAAGCTCCCTTACGACAGACAATCCGACTATTTAGTGACAGGTAAAACTGCTATAAAAACAGCACCTTACTAAGTCAGAGCCGTTCAAATCCAGCCCATAGAATGCTATGTTCAAAGTAACACACATCTTAGTGCTATCCTATGTAATGATATTTATGTGTAACAGGACAGTACGGAGGACACAGCGGTGAGGGCAGTGCAGCAATCAGAGTCTGTTCTGCAGGGTTTAATGTTTTTAATCAAACAAACAAAGAAGTGAAAGCGTAGCTCAGTCCCGAGCTCCATCCATGTCCTATTCATCTCACCCGGGACGCTACGTTAGCAAGACAGAAGTCAAAAGGCTGCACAGTAGTCTACATTAATGGAGTCGGGATATTTTTAATCTGAATTTGTATTGTGATCTTGATTAAAATATAAACAGTGACAGATGCATTGACCTTATATTGTCATTCATGAGAAAATATTAAAATGTTCAAATATGTAAAAACAATTCTTACATTCACACCCCAAAATATCTATTTGATACCTAATTGAGATATTCAGATATCCTTACAAAAACAATAAAAAAAAAAAAAATTGTGGTTTATATTATTATTATTATTTTTTGGGGAGTTGTTCCTGATCCGATGTGAGGTCAAAGGTCAGGGATGTCAAATATGTCCAGATTGTAAAGCCCTCTGAGGCAAATTTGTAATTTGTGATACAAATAAACTGAACTGAATTGAAGTTCATTGCCTCCATCAACATATATAATTAGATACAGATACAGGAGAACATTCTGTGCACTGGCTATGAGGACAACAAACAACCTCACTTGCCATCACACCCTCCCTATTTATATTTTGTTTTTTTTTTGTTTTTTTTGCTGTGTGTTGCTTAAAATTCTTGTTGAGGATTTAATAGTATATAGATCTAATCTATCTATCTATCTATCTATAATTAGTCACTGTGACCTTCAATCAAGAGGTTTTATTTTTTTATTTTAGTAGGACAACATTGTGTTTTTAATCTGAAATTCATAATCTGCTTTGCCTCTCATCGTTCTTTTCTTCACCAGCAGCATCTTTTAGTTGAAAACTGAAAAAAGAGAAAACACAACAACAGAGAGGTGAGAAAGACAACAGAACTGAGAATGAATAATTAGCTAACTCCACTTTATGTGAGGATGAAGGAACAGCAACATTTGACAAGAGTGTTACATTGATCTGTGTCATGATCCAGAGTTTTGTATGTCTTGTTTCCTGTCTTATTTTGAAGTCCCTGGAAACAGAGGAAACGAGAGACAGGGAAAAGACACAAGACACAAAACACTCCGGATCACGACAGATCTGTATGTCTGTATGGTATTCTATTAATGTATTCATCAATCTGAATCCCACATACTGTATGTATAACATCATGTGGAATTTGTCAAGCCGCAGAGTCGTCATGGATACATGGTGACATGTCCAGGAGAGGGCAACAGACACATCATAATACATGTTCACAGTGATTACAGCATGTTACCTCCTCTCTGTCCGGCTCCTCCTGAGCCCCGTGTAGGAGGTGGCCACCGTGAACGCCAGTACCAGAAAGCCGATCACTACCGATAAGCCGACGACCACCTGTAACTGGACATTTAATCCTGGATCTGCAAACGGAAACATGTGAGAAGAGAGCGTTAACCTCACAGACACACAGATAAGAGATAAGATAAGAGACGAGGATGCTTGTATCCCGGTGTTATCCGATGGTATCTCTTATCGAGACAAAGTTACTGAGACTATGTTGTTAGTATTGTTAGTTATCTTGTGTTGTGCAACACATTGACTCTATCTGCTCTCTGAATCAGGGTGGTTTCCTGTCAAAAGTCCATCATATCGACTATCATCTGCTCCATGTATAATGTGTGTTACTTAAAGTCATGAGATCAACTTATCTTGGTGAGTTTGTTTTTGTAGAAGGAAATGGAAACAACTGGCACGTTCCACATGAAGCTTTTACAAAAAAGCCCAAACAATTCTTGCATAATGGCCATATACTGTGGTTTGACCATGACTTGTTATGGGTGGGAATACTTGCAGAACTGTGCTGACTGAGTGTAAAAGGTTGTTCACGGCTGAACAGATAAAAGGCGTTGATGATGTGGTGTCCTTGTTGTCTGCAGCTTTTCATGAAAGCTATCCTGATCAAACTGATATTTAAAGTACCAGCAGGAACACCGAAGTTCAATCGAATTTAGTCCTTAAGACTGATTAGGTTATGATTGTAGGAGATGTTAACCCTCCCGTTATGTTGCGGGTGAAATTTACCCCCCCCCCTTGCAGGTTTATATAACAGAGGTGATGTTCGGGTCTGTTTGACCTGGCAGTGAAAGTGAAGGCTACAAGAGGTCACAAGGGTCAAGTCTATTTATCTCTTCGTAAATGTGGGACAGAAAATACATGTACGTTTCTATTCACTTCTAATATGCCTTTTAAATAGCAGACATTTTGAATTCTGATCTTTTTTTTGGTATCCTGGTTATGTTTATTACATTTAAACGCATCAAAATTGATTTCCATGTTCATGTAGTTACCTCATATATCAAAAGGGCTGACAATTCTTGTTTTGTAATTTCAATAGTACAACATATTTTTTTTTATTTTTTATAATAACAATATTTAAAAATCATTACAATTTGGAAAAGGGTCAAAGCAGCACATCTTCATATTTAAGAAGCTGGAACCATAACATGTTTATTGTCTTGTGTTTATTATTTGTAATTTGTGAAATTGGGCAATACAAATAAACTGAATTGAATTGAAAATGTAAATTATTTAAAGTGAAATTATTATAAATTTTCTTTTTCTAAATTGTTCTCTTAAGCACATAATTGATTAGTCTTATAATATTATATATATATATATATATATATATATATACTGTATATATAAATATTTAAAAAAAATACATTTTTAAATGATGGGGGCAAGGTACTAACACAATACAATATAATAACAATTCTGACAACAATATTTGGCCTTAAAATGTCCAGGGTTCCACATATGTATTTATGTCCTTATGTGTGTGCATATACTGTATATATGTATGTATGTATGTATGTTTGTATGTATGTATGTATGTACTCGAGGGCCAGGTGTAGGGAGGAGATCTGCGGAGGTGAAGAGAACACCTCCCGCCCTGCCGTCTCCATTAGCAGGTCCACTATAAACTGCTTCGGTTCCCTGACAGTTTCGCTGCTCAAGCTGCAGATCTTGTGGCTCTCACGGAAGCCTGTAAACTCGCTGCTGAGAAAACCGTTTACATCTCCACAGACTCTCGCTACGCCTTTGGTGTGGTACACAATTTTGGCGCCTTGTGGAAACACAGGGTTTTTGACATCGTCTGGCAAGCCTATTACACGCCACCGACTCGAGGCCGACTTGCTAGACGCCATTCTGCTCCCTAAAGCAGTCTATGTTATGAACTGTAATGCTCACATAAACGCTTCTGATCCCATTTCAGTGGGAAATGCTGCAGGGGTCGCAGCAGCTATGAGAAAGCAGCTGCATCAGGTCCCTGTTTCCAGCTCACGACATTTATGCTGGGGGTACCTGTAGAAATAACCATCACTCATGATGTGGAGCTACTACAGATGATGGCTACCCCTGCAGAGGGAAAGTGTTGGTCTGCATCTGGGCGGTTCTCAAGCAGAAGACGTGGGTGGGGCTGGACAACAAACCATGTTTGCCAAGTGTTTTCTTCCATTGTTACGCTAAAGTAGCTCATGGAAGTGATCCTGTGGGCAAAGGGGGATGTGTAGTGCTGAGAACTCAGCATGGTACACAAGGGGGTTCACAAAGGTGGCCGAGGACTTTGTAAAAAAAGGATAGTTTGCCTATTCTCACTCAACGGGAGAACAAGACATTCTGTTTGGTGAGAGTGGAAATGTTCAGTCAGTGGATTGAAGTGTTTCCATCATCTAACACAGGGGTGGCCAACACGCGGCTCGCGAGCCTCATGCGGCTCTTTAACTAGTTTCATGCGGCTCTTCAGGAGCTGTCACATGACATGCGTCAAAAATGCTTGGCTGGCGCTGTCATTCACTCCCCCTACAGCTAGATGGCACACTGACCATGTAAGCCTGGTTGAGTGACGTCAAACGAGCGACGAGAGAATCTTTGGTGTGCCATCATTTGTGTTGTAAACAATTTCCGTCAAGTTACCTCTTGAAATGAAAATATGAAGAAGAACACAGGTCGTTTTTGCCAGAGTGGGAGAGTTTATATTTTTTTGTTAAACGTAATGGCAAGCCGATCTGCCTTATATGTCACGCAGCATTAGCGCATTTCAAAGCTTCAAATCTTCAGCGTCACTTCAGCTCACTCCACCCTAACATCGAACAGGAATTTCCAAAAGGGACGGAACTTCGCAAGAACAAGTTGGTCGCTTTGAAAAGCCAGGCAGAAAAGCAGGTACAGTTTTTCATCATGTTGGTGTGTGACATTTACAATAAATCTGGCTGATCAGAGGTGTGTGTGTGTGTGTGTGTGTGTGTGTGTGTGTGTGTGTGTGTGTGTGTGTGTGCGCGTGCACATATGTGTATGATGTGGCTCTTTGCGGTAACACAGTAAAAAATGTGGCTCTTAGTCTCTGATTGGTTGGCCACCCCTGATCTAACAGGATGCAGAGGCAGTAGCCAAAGCTTTGCTGATGGAGATTATTCCCAGGTGTGGAATACCAACCGGTCTCAATGGTCAATGGTGACAATGGTCTGGGGCTTGTGAACCAGGCTTTGATAACGTAGATAATGATGGGACTACAGATGAAAAATAGCCTCTTGGCTAACTCTGGCACATTTACTGCAATGTTTTTATCAATGTGCACTGACCCTTATGAAACCATTAAAAAAAAAAAAAACTGGTAGACTTTCTGGGGAAAACCTGATCTGATGAGGAGAGACGGCATCCATCCCACGTTGGACGGAGCGCGTCTCATTTCTGGGAACATGACCAAGTTGATCACCGGACTTAATCCATGACAACCCAGGGTTCAGATCAGGAACCGGGAGCAGATTTGTAGTTTAACACCCTTCTCTGCTCTTCCATTCGAGCAGTTACCCACCCATGACTCTAGAGTAGAGACTGTGTCTGTCCCACGGCCACTTCAATTAAATAAATCAAAAGAAAGCAAAAGAGGAGTCGTACACAATAACCGTCTACAAGTTAACACCATTATTTCAGCAGTGCAACAAAACAGGACTATTAAATGTGGTCTCCTAAATATCAGATCTCTGTCATCTAAAGCTGTGTTACTAAATGATTTAATATCAGATAATCACATTGATTCATGTTGTCTAACTGAAACCTGGCTGAGCCATGAAGAATATGTCTGCCTGAATGAATCGACTCCTCCAAGTCATATTAATACTCACATTCCTCGAGGCACCGGTCGAGGAGGTGGAGTAGCAGCCATCTTTGACTCAAGCCTATTAATAAATCCTAAACCTAAATTACACTACACCTCATTTGAAAGCCTTGTTCTTAGTCTTTCACATCCAACCTGGAAAACACTACAGCCAATTCTATTTGTGATTCTGTACCAGCCACCAGGTCCATATTCAGAGTTTATATCTGAACTTTCAGAGTTTATATCAAGTTTAGTTCTTAAAACTGATAAAGTTATTATTGTAGGAGATTTTAATATCCATGTGGATGTTGATAATGATTGCCTTAGTGCTGCATTCATCTCCTTGTTGGACTCGATTGGCTTCTGTCAGAGAGTACAGAAACCCACTCACAGCTTTGGCCACACGCTTGATCTTGTTCTTACTTATGGCGTTGACATTGAGCATTTGAAGGTCTTCCCACAGAATCCTCTTCTGTCAGACCACAACCTCATAACTTTTGAGTTTATACTACCGGAGTGTACACCATTAGTCAAAAGTTTCTACACCAGATGTCTAACTGACAGTGCTGTAGCTACATTTAAAGAAGCGATTCCTTCTGCATTTGATTCAATACCACGTCTCAATATAACAGAGGACTCCTGGTCTAACTTTAGTCCGTCCCAGATTGATCATCTTGTTGATAGTGCCACAGGCTCTCTGAGAATGACACTGGACTCGATAGCCCCTCTGAAGAAGAAGACACTGACCGTGTTTACATGCATTCGAATAACTGGCTTAGTCGGACTGAAATCGAATTATCCGTTTCATGTAAACACCTTTGTTCGACTATGTGCGGTCCGACTACGATCCGATTAACACCCCTGGATAACTCGATCCGATCCGGTTGATAATTCGACTATCGCGGCATGTAACGGTGAATTGTATTAGGAACTGGACTTTGCGTCTTTGCGCATGCTTGAGATCCCGCCGCCCTCCTCCCTCCCTCACTCCGTCCCATGTCGTGACCCGGAAGTCGAAAGAGTCGAAAGAGACGATAATGTCACTATTAACATCATGCACGAATAGTAGAGGGATGTAGCTTCGCCTTGCTCTCTGTTCGCCATCTTTCTCGAAGTGTTGATGTTGTTGTTGTTGGTTGTTGTTGGTAGTGGTGAAGAGGTCAAGCGGAAATGGCTGTATCACCACGAGTTGTAATGAAAACAGCGCCACCTATCGTATCGGATATGACATGCTTTCGGCCAATGATTCGAATTACTCACTGCCATGTATATTGGGATAATAGTAGATCCTACAAAAGATAGCATAGTCCGACTAAAGCAAGATTCGAATTATACCATCATGTAAACGCACTGAGTGAGGCAGAGGAGGTTTGCTCCCTGGTATAACCCTCAGACCCGCAAACTAAAGAAACATCACAAAACTTGAAAGCATATGGCATTCAACTAATCTGGAAGAATCCCGCTTAGTTTGGCGAGATAGTCTTAAAACTTATAAGAAGGCCCTCCGTAATGCCAGAGCAGCCTATTACTCATCGGTAATAGAGAAAAATAAGAACAACCCCAGGTTTCTCTTCAGCACTGTAGCCAGGCTGACAGAGAGTCACAGCTCTATGGAGCCGAGTATTCCTATAGACCTCAGTGGTAATGACTTTATGAACTTCTTTAATGAAAAGATTCTAACTATTAGAGGCGAGATTAATAATCTCTTGCCCTTAACCAGTGCCAATCCGTCCTAAAGTGGAATGGCCTTGGAAACCGCTGTATGCCCTGGTGTATATTTGGATGGCTTTTCTCCCATCAACCGTGACCAATTATCTTCAACGCTTTCTACTTCTAACACGTCTACCTGTCTCTTGGGCCCCATCCCGACGAGGCTGCTTAAAGACGTTTTGCCTTATATTGGCAGCTCTCTTTTAGATATTATCAATGTGTCTTTGATAACAGGCCACGTACCACATTCCTTCAAAGTAGCTGTAATTAAACCTCTCCTGAAGAAGCCCACTCTGGATCCAGAGGTGTTGGCTAACTACAGACCGATCTCTAACCTCCCCTTCCTCTCCAAGATCCTTGAGGAAGTGGTTGCAGAAGGTGCCTCCTGGGCAAATACCAACTGCCCCACGGTTCTTTTTCATGACAGACCATGAAGCGCCTCTGAGTACGGATGCTCTAGCACACCCATGGTCCACCACACTGCTGTATTCATTTCTCCCTGTGGAAATAAAGGATGAACATGGTGTGTCCCTGATTCTGGTGAACCCTCGGTCATGGGCAAAGTCGTGCTGTGCCATTGCAATGCCACTAAAAGCATACCAATGCCCCATAGTTCACACTGCAACACATTTATTCACAAATATGAATACTGAGGGAGATTTTCCCATGCTTAGTAATTTGTCATATGGATGTGACAGGCTCCTCAGTGGTCTAACCTTTGGTCGGTGTCTATGATGCACTAGAGTTGCTGGAGGTTTGACCTGTACTTGTAGAGATCTGTTCTAGTCTTCGGACCAGTCGAAGTGCTTTAACACTACATGACATCATTCACCCATTCACACACATTCATACACTGATAGGAGCAGTAATTAACATTCACACACATGCATACATACATTCATACACATTCATACACATTCACACACATTCATACACATTCACACACATGCATACATACATTCATACACATTCATACACATTCACACACATTCATACACATTCACACACATGCATACATACATTCATACACATTCATACACATTCACACACCATACACACAGCTGCAGGAGCAATTTTGGGACACATCGACATGGACTATGGGGACCTGGGATTGAACCGCCGTCTCAAGCCTCTGGTTGTACGTCTGTTCTCTTTTTAGTCTTTTAGTCATAAGATTTAGTTTTGAGAAGAGAGAAAATGTGAGTCAAGCCAACAAATAATAAATAATGTCAAAGCACAACACTTACTGTTCTTGGGGACCAGCAGACGTTTGGTATGGTCCAAGTGTCCATCGTTGATTTCAGGCTTTATCCCGAGTAGATGGCACATCAGTGGATACAGGTTAACCGTCTCAAAGGGCCCAGTTACCAGGTTTTTCTGGAAATCTGGCCCCACCACCCTGAAGAAAGCCTTCATGTCCATCTCCTCATTGTCATAGCCATGCTCTCCTTTGTTTACCTGGACAGGGAACATCTATGTTTGGAGAGGAAACAAGCAATTTAATTAGGAATGTGAACAATGAGCCTGTATTGAGCTACATGTTGGTTTTGATTTCATTGGGTTTCAATGTAGAATTTCTACAGAGCTATTTTAAAGAATGTGTAGTTTAAGAGTGGATACCACGGTAAGGTCTACATTGGTGACGCAGTGGTTCTAAGCTTTAGGTGTGTTATAGTCTCAATGAATGTAATGACACATGTTTTTACCCCATTGATTACATATCCAGGGTCAGCGAAGAGGATGATGGGTAGGAGTCGAGGATGTTTGCTGTAGTGCAGTCTGGGTGGCATCTCCTCCTTTTTATACACATGGAGATGCGGATGGCTTCCTCTCAGAGCCTGGTAGACCTTCTCCAGCATCCCCTCTTTAGGAAGCAGCATCCCAGCTGGACCATAATCCACCAGCTGGAACTTGATATCCTTGAAGCTAAAGCCAGGGACCTTAGAGAGGATGATTTCCTCGACGAGTCCGCCCCGCAGTACGGTCGACATGCCGTGGTCAGACGTGATGATGATGTTGAGCCGCTCAGTGAGGTCATGGTCTTGGATCTTTTCCCGGATGTAGCCCACCGTGCGGTCCACTTGCTGGACCATCTCACGACGTTCTGGGGAATCTGGTCCATATTTATGCCCGGTCATATCCGGTTCTCCGAAGTACAAGGAGACAAAGTCCAGGTCCTGTTGGTGGAACCACTCTCCAATCACCTTGTCAACGTTCAGCCTCCAATCGGTCTCGTTAGAGTAGTTGTAGAAACGAGGTTCCACTTCCCTAACCTCCACCGTCTCTCCTTTGTACGTGGCTGCTGTGCCAGGGAAATGCAGAGAACCTGCTTTTAGACCCTGGAGGAATAAAACACAAAAATATAAACACATACATGACCAAGCTACTTGTCATGATCCAGAGTTTTTGTGTGTTTCGTGTCTTATTTTGAAGTCCCCGTCTCTCATGTCATGTATCCCTGCATTTCCTGTTCCTGTGGTTGTCTTCCCTGATCCTGATTGTTTCCTCCTGTGTGATTGCTAGCCCCGCCCTCATTGTGTCCACCGGTGTCTCGTTCCCCGGTGTCCAATCACCTGCACCTCCCCTGTGTATTTATTGAATCTTCTGTGGAAACGTTGTTGGCATTTGGGTCCGACCTCTCTCTACGACAACCTGACGCGACTTAGAAAAATTAACTCCTCAAAAACTGTAAGATACAATACATGAGGGCCTCCATCCAAATAGTGCTCCTATCTCCCCAGTGAGGAAAGAGTGTATGCACCCCACTGTCTATTTCACCGTTATTTTATTGTATAGCTTCTAGGTATGGAGGACTTGTCTTAAGCATACATGTATTAATTAATTACTTAATGCATGAATAAATATAGGAATAAATAAATAAATGTATAAATAAATAAGTACATACAAGAATAAATAAATACATGTATAATTAAATAAATAAATAATACAGGAATAAATAAATATAAGTTATACCTAAACAGGACATCATTAAATAAATCTATACATTTCTGTATTTCTTCATTTATTTATGTCTCTATGTGTCCACACGTATTCTTCATTTATTTATGCGTGACATTTCTGTGTCCTTGTATGCAAATGAGCTGGAGCGGTCCTGTATTTATTTATTTATTCATGCATTTATTTATTTATTCATGCATTTATTTATTTATTCATGCATTTATTTATACTGAAGACATTTTAAGTCCTCCATATCTAGGATGTTTTAATTTGAGATGTAAATCGTCTTTGAGTACTTTGAAAAGCGCTATAAAAATGTAATGCATTATTATTATTATTATTATTACAAGCATCCTCAGATAGGTGCTCTTTTTGGAAAAACTATGGCCAACAACTACATAGTAGCCCAAATAGATCATATAAAGCCAAAGATGCTAATCAATGAAACAACAGAGATGGAGTGGTGATGTGCTGATGGTCAAGATATAGAAACGTGGATTAAGAACCTGTCTCTGGGCTGTGATCCAGAGGGGTAAACTGCCATTGTCCCAGTAGGAATCAACAAACTGAGACATGTAGTACTGCTTCTTCTCCTGAGTGCTGGTGTTGAACCAGATGTTGTGGGTTACTCCGTGGTTCTCGATGTAACGTCCTGTTGAGGAAATATAGATGAGCAGCGTATGAAAGAAGTCCTGCAGTAGTGAAGAGATCCCACACATCAGAGTGTATATGATGGTACGGCATCATATCTGGTTTATAAATTAAACATTATATAAGACATGCCATTAGTCTTTCTTTTATATTATATTATACAGAACTCACTCTTTTGTTGCACACTTTTAAATGATCACATGTGCATGTATTTAGACCTACATGGGCTATGCTGGGCAATCAGCCACCTCTCAAAGGGCTTTTGCAAAAAGGAAATTAGAAAGTATGCATGTAAGCACACATTTTATAGATTATATATATATATATATATTTATATATATATTTTTATCAACAATTAGGAAGAAATTGATTGATTTATTGGTTAATAGGTGCTTAATAAGAGATACGATTAGATAATCCTTTATTAGTCCCACAGAGGGGAACTTTCAGGATCACAGCAGCGGGTACACATTAGAGCATTAATAGAAAATAAAAAAAAGATTAAAAAAACACAAAACACAAAACTAAATACTAATACTAAAAAACTAAATATACAGAGGTAAAAAAATATATACACAATATCTACACACTATGACCATACATGATTAAATAGGTTAAAATGCATTTTTTTCATTTAACCTCAACAATAAAATGATGTTTGAAGAATATTTTGATCGATTTTGATCCCGGTTACACAACGAAATATATTCTTGCATATAAGAGGACATGTTTTTATTAGGCTTCATCTCTTAGTGATACTGTATGTCATCATGTGTGTTGTTTTTGGACTGCGTGAGGTCACTTTCCAGACGTCTTGCTCTGTAAAATCTGTTCTTCTCTAATTCTCTGTCAATAAAGTTTTAGCTGCTCATAACACCGCAGTTCTATTTCAATTTAATTATATATTTTTCTAACAATCTCTTACTCGGTCTCTCTTCTATGTGTGACTGAAATGGCATAACACAGGCTGCATGCATCGGAGTCATGACTCTCCCATATTAACACGTTCACAACCATACACTGTTGAAAATAAGTGGTTTTTGAACAATGACATATTTTTGGACCATGCTGTGTATCCATAAACTGTTCACAACCTTTGAGGTTTAAAAAAACACGTTAAATAACGTGATGTACTGTCACCAAGGTGAACAGCTGGGGCTTGTTTGTTCAGTACCTGTGAGCAGCGTGAAGTGCGTGGGGCTGGTGATAGTGATGAACGGCGGCGTGACGTATTGGGCGGTCCCCCCCTCACGGGCCATCTCATCCAGGTGAGGGGTGTCCACGTCTCGGTCGTAGTCCCAGCGGAAACCGTCAAAAGAGACGAGCAGCAGCTTGTTCCTGGTGGACCCGGTGGTCCCGGTGGTCCTGGACCCCGGAGTGTCTCGTGGTGGAAGAACAGCACAGAAAGAGTTGCCAATGAGGCAGAGGACGGCGAGGAAGAGCAGCATTACAGATGATTTACCCAAAGACTGGACACTACACTGGTGGTCCTGCTTCCCGGACCTTTCCTCCTGGGACCCGCTCACTCAGGACTGTAATAATCTGTTTTGGGCGTTGGAGTCTGTCTGGTTGCTCTTCTATTATCACCTGCTGTGGAGCACATCTGACTCTGACAGAGGCCGATAACCTCCAGTCCGATAACCCCCAGACTTTATCTGCCCTCATATCCATAAATGCAACATCTTATCTTTTATTACATTGTTTTATATATATATATATTGTATATATATATTGTATGTATATACATATATATATATATTGTCTCAAAAAAGTGTATATTTTATTACATTGTTTTATATATATATATATTGTCATGATGTATATTCTATTACATTGTTTTATATATATATATTGTTAATACTTTCTTCTTTTTGTGGATATTGTATAGTTTATTCTCATTCTTATTCTTTTTTTAGTCTGCTACTGCTGTCGGGTGTTTTGCACATAAGAATTTCACAAACCGATTATACTTGTATAAAAGGGGATGTGACAATAAAAACTTGAAACTTATCAACTCACTAAAAAATAAATAACTCATTCATATAACTCCTTTCTTGGATTGTGTTTATTACTCTAGAACAGGGATTCCCAAAGTGTGGTGCGCGCACCCCTGGGGGTGCGCGAGAGGAAAAATGTAATGGTGGTCTAATGGTGTAATAATTAATATTAAACATTCTCAGGGCTCTCAAGTGTCATTTCGGTCTTAACTCACGCACTTCCGCCACACATCGTATTTCTTACGCTGAAAAAAACTCTCGGCTATTTAATGTTTGAATGCAGGGGTGCTCAATACGTCGATCGTGGTCGCCGTAAAGCTCCGACGCCGGTCCGCGCGTATCGGGACGGAGCAAAGAAAAAGTCACTCGCACCCCCCCCCCCCCCCGCAACAACTCCGTTGCGTTCTTTTTTTAAGGTGTGGGGGATTGGGGGTGCGTGAACCCGGTCGGGATGTAGAAGGGGGTGCGTGGCATAAAAAGTTTGGGAACCCCTGCTCTAGAATACAGCAACCCGGGTGCCAAAGTAAAAATATCCCATAATACGTTTCTGCAAATCAAGGATACATTGAAAATAGTCTCTGAAACAAAAATGTGTTTCATACCAATATTTTTTTATATATGCGTATATCAATCTGAGTGTTTTAACCCTTTTGATATGTTTACAAGGTTTTACATGGGCTTGCTCCTATGAGAGCCTGGTTTACTGACTACCTTATTGCTCTCCCCTTACTGTCCCTCTAAAATGAATGAAATAAATGAAATAAATGAAATAAATAAAATAAATAAAATAAATAAAATAAATAAAATAAATAAAATAAAATGAATAAAATGAATAAAATGAATAAATGAAATAAATAAAATAAATACAATAAATACAATAAATGAATACAATTTAGAAATTAAAAATAAATAAATAAATGAAGACAAACTAAATACAAAATAAATACAAAAATATAATAGATTATAAATTAAATAAATTAAATAAATTAAATAAATTAAATTAAATAAATTAAATAAATTAAATAAATCAAATAAATTAAATATCTTTAGGTTTAGTAAACGATAATTTTTTGGGTTAAAAAAGTGTTACATTTGGTTTCTAACAGGATAGCAACAACAGTTTCCTTGGTGACAGAGACATGTCTGAGACATCCCTCCCTATGCAGGCTTTGATGTCAAATACAAACCTAGTTTTGGAGAAAATACTTTCCCTGGGACAGTAACTGACAGGTGCTGTTTTGTTGTAAGTGTCAGTTCATAGTTCACAAATTTGTTTGGTTTTATGCACATAGGCGCACAATATAACGTTGTTTACTACTTTTATTACTTAGTTGTAATGTGCTATACTGTAGCTTCACATTGTTTGGTTTTCTTCTTACCATATGCTGTTGTAGTGTATCGTATCCTGTACTGTTTCTTATTGTTTTATGTTTGTTATGGTCTGCCGAGGGCCTACAGATGCTATTTAGATGTGTAGCTACAATCTGGTATACAGAGCATCAAATGGTGACCTTTATGTTGTATATGTATTTGGTCCCTTTTAAATAAAGACAATAATAATATAATGGGTTAATATAACAATATAGTGTTTTAGAACTACATTTTGAGACAGGGCCTCTCAATGCACAGGTTGCACAATATGACGTAGTACTGCAGGACCAATGAAATTGGACTTCAAGTGACATTTTCCCATTTTCAGCCTTACTTCTACTTAGGCCTTTGAGTGTTTTGACGGCCTCAGACCTTCAGCCACATCCAGGCGGACAACGCCTGCTCCAGGCTGCAGCTGCTGCAGGGAGGAGGTGCAGAACGTGATCTGCTGAGAGCAAACACCAACGTGCCCTTCGATGCCACCAGAAACACAATCACTCATAGCTTCTAATCCAGCTGTGTGTCACACCATTTTAGAGGAGTGGCTCCAGCGTTCACCTGTCTGAAAGTCGCTGACTGATGGGACAATACGGGGACTCATGCATGCATAAAGTTACCCATCCATGTGAGATTTATCTCAACATTCATTTAAATTGACTTTCAGGTTTGGCACATTCCTCTCAGCCTGAAGAGGCTGCTTGCTTCATTGCAATTATACCACCATGGCAACCGAACTGCCATGTGTTGTGTAATTTAGTGTTTATATCTAGGTAAGGAAATCTAGACCATCGGATCTCTGCAACCTCTGAAACTCACAGTGAGACCCTGCTCAGCTTATATCAATCAAACTCTATTACAGACTCAAGGTCCAGATAGTGCAACACATTAAAATATAATAAAATACATACAAAATCACAAGTAAAAAACAAACAAAGAACTATGCATGCTTTATAAATAGACAGCGGTACCAGTGTCTCCACAGCTGGGACTGGTAGCGTGAAGTGCTGAATTTTATATTTGATAAAAACATGACGATCTCATTTTCGGAGTCATCAACCCGGCAGATACATTTGTACATTAGATTTATTAAAACCGCTCTAATCTGGTTGCCACACCACTTCATGCCATCACAGAGTTAATTCAGCTGCATTTCAAAATTCTACAATGAACCTTAATCTCTCACCCAGAACCAAAGAGCCAAGATCATTCACCAGGACGACACGTTCTGGATCCATCCAGCACATGCAATACCTTCTCACGACCAGCAGGTGGCGGCTGCACTCCATGGATCAGGACTGAGGTTCAGTTCGTCGGGAAAGTGTTAACCGGTTGTCAGTGTATTCAAGGACAACACTTACTCACAGGTGAAAGGAAATGATCAATTTAATACCGAGGTTCACACAACAAGTATAAACATTACTCACCATTCTGATACATGTGAACTACTTTTAAAGTGCTTCCCGAAGCCAATGAGGGTCAATACAAAGCAGCTTATCGGTGTATACGAAGGCTCTTTAAACAAACGTGGGCATAAATCGTTGCGTATAAGTAAATCTAAGAGATGTGTTTAATATTTTAATGCTGGTTTTGAATCATAAAACATCAAACAAAGGCAGACAGCGAATAACACGTTTGTTTTTTCTTTATTCAAAGTGTTGTGGAGTGAAAGCTGTGATGGTGTGTGTCACTCCACAGTCACAGGGGTGAGGTGCAGTGTAACATGATGTTAACACTCCACATAAACAGGTTCATGCTCTGTTTCCATAGCACAGCATTAAATAGCATCTCTGACCAGATGGATGTTTTATAATGATGGTATTGATACTAAAACCAGATTTTATTCTTGTGCCAAAAACCTGACACCAACTGGAGAACTATAGGGACACACACGCTCTCCATTGACACCCATGTGAATCATGAAGACAGAGATATTTAGTCTAGTAGTGTAGCCCTTAAAGACCCACATGCACCCATCGGTCTCTGAGGAGGGCTGGGGTGTTCTTTAGGGGACACATCGGCTCTGGAGATTCATTTGAGACAGTTTTCAGTGTGTCAAGTTCTTCTTTTCATAAATCAAAAAAGTAATTAATCTGTGAACGTTTCTGAGGTCTTTCAACATTATGATGCACACGTGTACGATGGCCGTCCCCATGGTTACACTCTTTGGGTTGATGCCATTTGCCAGAGAGACTCCGCCCTCAATGGAACAGTTTTCACTTGAATTGATGGAATTTTAAAATACCATTTAAAATAAACCACATTAAAACACCGAGACCTTGAGGAACAAAGTCATGCTGTAATTTTGTCCCTAAAATCTTTAGAACAAAATGTGCTCTTTAAAAAAAACTTTCTAGACAATTGGATGATGAGTAGATTTTATTTTATTTTAATAAAAGGTGATCAGCAACTTGACACAAGTTTGAAGTCCTGCATCCCGTCTACAGCTCAGCTAACACGTTCCTTCATTAGCCCATGGTAGTTAAAATACACCTCCTCCACAGCTGTTTATCACGCCACCCGATAGAGGGAGCGCTCCATTCCGCCACTGCCTCGGTTCAAGGCTGATGTTTAATCTATGAGACGAGATCCCCGTCGCCGTCCGTGTGAGGGAGGCCGTCCCATCCATATGCATGACATGATGCTGGAGTCAGGATTGTGGTGAGGTCTACAGAGACTGACTGAGACGGGCCCGAAGAGGACTGGTACCAAGATAAGACCCTCTTGTGTTCACAGTCCTCAGAGTGTTGCTCTAATGCTAACGGCATTAAAATAATAAATAAAATAAATAAATACATAAATAAATAAATAAAAGAAAAATAATAAAAATAAAATAAAATAAAATAAAATAAATAAAATAAATAAAATGAATAAAATAAATAAAATAAATAAAATAAATAAAATAAATAAAATAAATAAAATAAATAAAATAAACAACAGGACCTCAAACTCACGACTGCTGAAGCTTTTCTTCTTCTAAAATACTTTTTTTTAATGGCATCATGTGGGGTTCATTATTTAGCACACCTGCTAAGAGATGTGGATGCTTTAGAACATTTGGTGTGTCTGGAGTTGACTGATTTGTTCTTTTTACACAAAATGTGCAGAAAATTGTAAGCTGTGGCTTTATTTTACTAATTGTAACCAACGTTTATGAATTAGTCATCAGGTTCGGCTACGGAGCTCAATTGTTGTGGGAAAAAAACATCAAATCAAATTAGTTTTTAAGGGTTTTACTGGTATTTCACCAACAATAATACACATATATATATTTATAATGAATAATAACCTTTGTTAAGGTGGACAGTTATCCAAGTTGATCACACTTGTGGGTAGCTCGCCATCTGATACCAAGTGGTGGTCATCTGCGTCTGACCACATACAAAAAACTGACCTATACAAAAGGTCACAAAAAACATTTTATTTAACACAAACATTTAACAGCAGCAACCAAAGTGCTGACACTCAGAGGAAAACACAGGAAAAGAAAAAAACCATGCAATAAAACTAAACGGGGGTCTAGCCTTCAAACAAAATATGCTAAGCTAGCATATTGTAAAGTCCACAACATCAAATTATCTTAACAGTTATGAAAGTTGCAATCGTGCTGCACTCACCGCTGTCTGCAAGGGATGTAACGTCGGTCCCGTACACCACGCTGTCCGGTACCGCAATCAAACAGGAAGTGACCCGGATATTCATCAGGACTCTGGTACTGGATTGGCCAATTATATTCTTTGCCTTTATGAGCCAGAATATAAGAGAATGTACAGACCGCGTTGCTGCATGAGGTGAAACGCTTCCCAACCTGGATGTATCATCAGCATCCGTCCATCTCTTTCTTCAGGAAAGGCCGGTTTTAGGGAAAACCCAGAAGAGACCTTCTCAGAGTCCATATTGCACTATTCCTCCCCAGGAGCAGACCATCCCATCACCACATCAGGGCCGGCAGCCTCTCTCCTGTTCTGCCTGAGCAGGAGACTCCTACAGGTCAGGTGAGGTCAACTACGATGGAAGCACAGCAGGATCTGATGAAGGCCCAGGAAGTATCTTCGTCTGTAAATCAATCGAGAGGGAGAACAGTTCATCGTGTGTTTCCTCCACTTTTACGGGGAGGCCGTATCTGTAAGGCATCAAGCAGCCGGAGCTGAGCTCCTCCATCACCTCCCCGCCCTCATTCCTCTGCTGCTCATGTCAACCGAAGACTCAGAACGTTTAACATCTGCTCAGATAGCGGCGTGTGCGGTTCACGTGGGCGTACGCGCTCTGCATGTTCCCGTGGCGAGCGCTCGCCGCACGCTCAGCATCTCCTGTAAGCGACGCCCGTCCAGCGCTGACGACCTGTGACCCCTGTGACCCCTGCTGGCCTCCTGTGGTGCAACGTCTCAGCATCGTACAGCTGACACACGGGCTAGCCCTTCTCCTGCTTTGTAAGCCACGAGTAGCTTAATTACCTGCAATTAAGATCCAGCTCGTTAGATGAGGAGGAGGAGGAAGAGGAAGATGAAGAGGAGGAGAATGCCAAGCAGAAAGGAAAAGAGAGGGGCGTGGAGTGAGACTCCCCAGCTGCTAATAGTTCTGCAGTTACACTCTCAGGACTTATCTGAGTGTGTGTGTGTGTGTGTGTGTGTGTATGATTCAGTTATGTATTTTTGCTCCGGTATTAGAGTTCAAGTTTCCAAATTTTTCCTTTCTGCAGGTCTACACACACGAGTGTGTTCAGGTTTGTGTGTTTGACTACATGTCTGTAAACATGGGATTGAGTTTGTTGGGAGAGGAGGGGGAACGAGACGAGGTGTGTGTGTGTGTGTGTGTGTGTGCATGCGATCGCAGCACTGTCGCCCCAGTCTGTGCCGCGGTGACAGTGATGTATGGGTAATTTAAAAAGTCATTCTTTTCCACAGAGCGGTCTGCAGTCAGGCCAGCCAACCGCAGCCCATTCCCCACAGCACTGAGAAAACTCATCTACATCCACTACGGCACTCTCTCAAACACACACACACACACACACACACACACACACACACACACACACACACACACACACACACACACACACACACACACACACACACACACACACACACACACACACACACACACACCTCATTCAAGCCCGTTTTTTATCCGTTTTAATTTGTTATCCGACTTGTTATTCTCATTTGTGTTAATTGGTCTTCCCACCAGCGCGTCGCTGTCTTTAAGTGTGAACCTGTGCATCGTCATGTGACCTCAGCCCCTCCACGAGACAGAGAGTTGTGTGTGTGTGTGTGTGTGCACTTCTGTGAGTGTAGATGGCGCCATGTGATTCTAAGGGGACTGTTACAATCCCTGACATGCAGACTAGACTGACACACACACACACACACACAACAAGCATACTGTGGTAGCAAAAAACAGAATGTTTAATCAAAATACGTAAAGAACATGGTCAGAACCTTGGCCCCTCCCCCAGAGTTACTGTAACTGGACATTTTTTTATTTTAGTGATGATGATGATGATGAGTAGGGATGGGTATCGTTTGGGTTTTTTCCGATACCGGTGCTAAACCGGTACTTTTAAAACGATACCGGTGCCTAAACGGTGCCTGAACCGATACTTTTTTTTTTAAATGCACAATGAGGACATTAAAAACCTCTTCGGCCATATTCCCTGTAGAAGCCGTTATCATGGAGCACTGACACACAACGGATATCAGACTGTTAACATACACAATATATGTTCTCCATTATATGATGTGTTATGTATTGTCATGTGCAGACTTTATAGGGTTAATCCTGTCACTGTGTTGATGGGCAAAGAGAACAACCAATCAGAGGTAATGAAGATGACACGTGACAAATAAAGTTTTGCTTCTGACAGCGAGAGTTACACTGAAACAAAGTGACGCCCCACGGTCTTTATTCCTCCGTCATTATATTCCCGGTAACACCGGGTATCCAGCCGGGACCGCTGAACATCAACACATCTGCTAGCAGACTGTCACGCTCGTAGCTCGTAGCTAGCGCTAGCTACGAGCTAGCTTAAGCATGGTTATAATGGCTAATTTGTTATTTCTTGGCCTACTTTTATGAATGCAAGACTTGCAATCAACGATACGGTACTAATCTGAGTTCAGGCTGCTCGTCATCATCGGTCTCCACGTGTTCAGGGGGACCGGTGACGGTCTCCCCATCGCGCCCAGCCTGACGCTGGTGTGCTCGACACGGGCTCACTAGTCACACACGGCGCAGCCTCCGCTGTCAGAGTTAAATATGAGAGGCTCGTAACCTGCTGACAGGGCAGAGTCACCAGAGAAGTTCACAACAATAGTTTTTTTCAATTTCAATCGGCTCAGGCACCGGAAAGAAGCACCGAAATGTGCGTTGCGTTTCGGTCCGGGTAATACCGGTTGTATTGGAACCGGTACCATATTGGCACCGGGTTTCGGTACCCAACCCTAATGATGAGTCCTCTAGGAAACCTGAAGGTGGTGTTGGTCTGGAGGTGGTGTCGCTCTGTGCTGCTCTCTTCTGGACAACACTGACATATCAGACGCCTTCTTTTTCTTTTTCTTTCTTTTTTCACTATGTCAAAAAAATATATTCTTTCAGATATTTAAGACATTCATCTTTTCACAGAGGTTTTTATTTTGACTACCTACCTAGAGGGCTACTTACCTAGAGGGGCTACCTACCTCGAGGGCTATAACTACCTAGAGGGGCTACCTACCTAGAATGGCTACCTACCTAGAGGGCTATAACTACCTAGAGGGCTATAACTACCTAGAGGGCTATAACTACCTAGAGGGGCTACCTACCTAGAGGGCTATAACTACCTAGAGGGGCTACCTACCTAGAGGGCTATAACTACCTAGAAGGCTATCTACCGAGAGGGCTACCTACCTAGAGGGCTATAACTACCTAGAGGGGTACCACCAAAGAAGTGGACGTTACATGCAATAAACCTTCCTGAATTAAAAACACTGTTAAAAGGTTAAATATCTAAGACGAAAACACAGAAAAACCAAGGTAGCCCCGCCCCTAAAGAATCGTTTACTAAATCCAATTCAGTTTATATAAATGATGACATCGTGCTGTATAGAAGAAGACTTGAAACTAGAGACAGACATAAACTCATGTTTACAATATTTACTGAGGGAATACATCAAGAGAGAAGTAGAGTTATTATATAGACTGCTATACAACCAGAGGAGTCGCCTCCTGGTGGTCAGGAGAGAGAATGCAGCTTTTAAAAATCAAACATAGAGTTCTATACAACCAGAGGTTGGTCAGGAGAGAAAATGCAGCTTTAAAAAAATCAAACATAGACTTCTATACAACCAGAGGAGTTGCCCCCTGGTGGTCAGTAGAGAACATGCAGCTTTACTACATGAAGTATAGACTTATATACAACCGGAGGAGTCGCCCCCTGGTGGTAAGTAGAGAGAATGCAGCTTTTCCGGGACACTTACGCATTGGCTTCACATTTCAGAACCAGAGGTTGGTTCTTGGTTCTGGTTCTCCTGCTTCCCTTCCCTCCACTGGAGGAATTTCTCCTCATCGTTCTTGGGCCATCAGTCAGTTCCATTTGGGGACTCTTTCTGGACAAGAACCTCATCCCAGGAACCTGATTGGAAAGGTTACCGCGGTGATCCAAATTCCACGTTTAATTTCTCTTTTGAAAACTCTGTTCCTGGTTGTTCCCCCTCTCCTCCTCTCCTCCTCTCCTCCTCTCTCTGCTGCCCTGGTGTGTCTCAGCTGCTGTGGAGTGGACGATCAGACAGCAGGGCTTCCCTCCTGCTGGCTGTGTGATGGATGAGGCTGCGTGTGATCACTTCACGATGACATACACCTAATCCTCTGCTCTCCTCTCCCTCATTCCTGACTCTTTGCTTTGCTTCCCTCGGTCTACATGTTTCCCCCGACTACCCTTAACCCTGGCATGTCCAAAGTCCGGCCCGAAATACACCAAAAGCGACGCCATTTTTGTCGCGTGACCGAATCCCATGAAAAGTCAACGTACACACGCGTGTGGCTAACATGTTACGGCGTCAACAGGTTACGCTGCACATGCGCGACTTCTGCCGACTTGCCAGGTCTTATCTTCGTGAGATCGGCGTTCCTGCTGTTGCCCTTCAAAACAAGAGCTCAACATTAAGCTTTATTGAGAGAGGCCGTATCAAGTCTGCAACCCCATTTTAAAAACACGTGTAATAGTGATAACACGAGATGACTCACACATATCTGCACTAGTTTAGTTTAGTTTCACGAAGGTTGAACGTTATTGTTGTTTTGAAAAGATATGCAGTGTTAAGGTGCGTTCACACCAAAAGCGAAATTGTTTTTCCGCGCGACCGAATCCCATGAAAAGTCAACGTACAGATGCGTGTGGCTGCGATAGATGCGATATTTTCCCGAGCGGCGCGTTTGGGACGACGCGATGTGGCCGACGCGTTGACAGCGGTGCAATTTTCGCCCCGAGTTGAAATATTTAAACTTTGAGGCGGTCATCTCGCAACTCGGGCCAATCAGCTCTTGAGTTCCGCTCTCGTAGCGCTGGAAGCGGAAGTCTTTCAGACGTAACAGTAACTTCATCGGTGAAAGTGACCGAGCTGAGTGAGTCTACAGGTGATGTCATGAACCCAAACACGAGGGCGTTAGTGTGTGGGATGTCCACAACAAATACAAAGCAGAACTAGTGGTGAGTTATTCTGGTGGATGAAGAAAATGATAACGGTCTTTACGGAGACGAGACACGGAGATAAGCCTCGCCCCTCACGGAGCGTTTCAACGCTTATGACCTGAACACGGCAAATGGTCGAGCGAGTAAACTCACGCGTTTTGAGCGACGCGAAAAATCGCTTCGCTTTTGGTGTGAACGCACCTTAACACTCAGTAAAACTCTTTATGGCCAAATATTAGAAATTGTTTTGTTTAGTTTTTTACAGGTTGCACTTTATTGTTATTATCATTTTGCTATTATCTTAGCTAAATGTTGCACAGATTTATTTGTATTCAAATAAAGTGATCGGAAACTTTTTTAAGTAACACCAACTATCTGTTGGAGAGCAAGTCATCTGTTCCTTGATGAATCTGAAGTGTGTTGAACGGTAACGTGTCATTAACATTATTACAGTGTGTATTTTCAAGTAACTTTTTTTTGTTAAAAAAATGTCAGAAGGAACTTTTGGCCCCTGGGCATCTTTACTTTATCAAATTTGGCCCTCGTTGCAAAAAGTTTGGACCCCACTGCCTTAACCCAGGCCTCTCCTCTACATTGGATTGTTTCCTTTTCTCCTTGTCTATTATCTGAGTCCTCTCCTTTCTCATTCCTTCTCCCTCCACCTCTCCTTCTCTTCAGTGTGTTTTCCTCACCCGTCCTCCACCCACTTCCCCCTCCTGTCCAGAGGAGTGATGGAGGCTCAGTCTGGGGGTCACCGACTGGAGCTCTGTGGTGGCACCGCTACACTCTGTACGTTTATGCTAATCACTCCCTGAATCCCTAACAACATGTCTGGGAAATAGAGGTGTCACAACGCCAAGCAGCACTCACACACACGCACATACAAATACACGATTCAGACTACTTCCGACAACATTTAGATGTGTGCTTTCCAACCGAATCCTGGGTATTCTGTATTTTCTGATCCGACCAGGTGTTGTCCTATCAGATGCACCCCCATCGAGATTAGAATTTTTTAAAAACATGGTGCCGAAACAAAAGGGTGCCGGTTGCTCGGTGGTGGAGCGGCTCGTCCTTCAACCCGAGGATCGGCGATCCGGTCGCCGTGTCCTTCGGAGAGACACCTGAGCCCAAGCTGCTCCCATCGGCTGTGTGAAGGGGTACGGGTGTTAGATAGTCCTGATGGGCGGGTGGCAGCTTGCATGGTGGCTCCTGCCATCAGGGGGTGAATGGTGTGTGTCAGCGCTTTGAGGGGTCGGCTCCAGCGCTGCATCCCACCGTATCACGGGACCAGCCAGCAGCTGGTCGGCCTCACGGGTCCATCAGGCAAGGAAATCTGTAAAGATGATCCAAGTCTATCTCTGTGTTTCTTTAATTTGCAGTAATACCTCTTTAACTCCGCAGTGATGAGGATTTAAACTTTACATGCGAGTGTTGGACGTGTAGATCAGGGTTAGGGTTACGCTGCGTAGACGGGATAGTCTGGTCTGTCTAAGATCATGATTCCTCACAGTCGTTATTAATTATGTTTTCCCATATGTTTTCCCATTTTTGCACTAAGTCGTGTGTCCTCCAGGCGCCACGCTGACGCTGGCAGCTCCGGAGAGGAGCGGGCGTCCATCCAGCTGAGGGCGCCGGTTGCCGTGACATGTAATATGTGTGAATGGAGTCATGATGACACAAAGTAGACCCCTTGCTCTGGGGAAGGCAGAAACATTGCACTTCAGTGGCACTTAAATAGCACTTACTTATGGTACTTTTGTAGTTCGACTATGTTGAGGAAATGTTACTTCCTGTATTCTTGTTGTTCTTAGTTTGTACTCTAGGTTGAAATGCACTTATTGTAAGTCGCTTTGGATAAAAGCGTCTGCTAAATGACATGTAATGTAATGTAATGTAACATGTATAATATAAGATAAGACAAAATAATCCTTTATTAGTCCTGCAATGGGGACATTTACAGAATTACAGCAGCAAAGGGTAAAGTGGACACCAGATATAAGATTAAAAAGAGTGATATAAACAATCGGCAGTACATAATGTACGGTCATCAGAGAGCTTTTGTTTGTGGCAGTTATCAGAAATGTATTTGAAGTCCGAGGTGTAAACGGCAAAGAGGAAGGTACGGGGGAGAGAGGATGGATGCAGGCCGGTTCGAGGAGAAGGCTACTTTCCTTGCATTGGTGCCGCCCCTCCTCCATTGTGATTGGAGGGCTGGGTTCATGGTTTACCGAAGACGTGCAGTAATTTGGTTTATCTTTAGAAAAATTCATCACAAGGGATTCAATGCAGTTCAGTTTATGTTGTATAGCCCAGAAACACAAATCACAGCAGGGCCATGGCAGGAGGCAGGAGGCATCACAAAGAAGGCGGGGCCAATGAGGCAGGAGGCCAGACCCTTGAGGCAGGTGGCACAAAGAAGGAGGCGGGGCCAATGAGGCAGATGGCACAAAGAAAGAGGCGGGTCCAATGAGGCAGGTGGTCCAAATAAGAAGGTGGGGCCAATGAGGCAGATGGCACAAAGAAAGAGGCGGGGCCAATGAGGCAGGTGGTACAAAGAAGGAGGAGGGGCCAATGAGGCATGAGGCCAGACCCTCGAGGCAGGAGGTAAATCAATCGAAGATTTATCAAAAAATAAATTCAAACTATGGTTGATCAAAACCAACGGCTAGAATAATTCTATCTTCTCCACGTATACGAAGAAATAACGACTGCTGTTAGCAGCTAGCAGCTTAGCATCCACTCCGAGCTGTATGGAGCAGCTCTTTACATGACAGTGTGTAAAGGGGATTACGGGGTGTGTGTGTGTGTGTGTGTGTATGTGTGTTCAGTCATGAACCAGGTGGCAGCAGCCGGGCTGATTGAGGAGGGGTTCAACGCACGGTTAAGTCTCATTTCCTTTACAAGCAAACGGCTAACCCACACACTGCAGCGTGTGGGGGGGGGGGGGGGCGGGGGGGGGATGGCGGACAGCTGTGTGTGTGTGTCAGAGCAAGAGAGCGAGAGAGGCTCAGAGTGGGTCAAGTACCCCCTTTTTGACCCGCTAGTTTAATAGAAAAGTAAAATCCCCTCGGCCATAGGTGCTTTTAATGAATAATAGACGGGCTGACGTGGATTGATTGCCGTCCACTGGCAGGCTTGATCAGCAGAGCTTAAAAAAGGCTTCCTCGGAACACCGTTTCCCAGAAGGCTGTGGGAAAATCCAGTGCTGGGAAGAGCCTGAAGGATTTGACAGTACGCTCACGTCCCGCCCGAGTCGGGGGATCAACACCAAGCGAGGAGCGTTTCTACATTTCACTCAATCCTTTTCACTCGCAGCCGAAGTGGCCTCAAGGTACCGGGGGGACCGAGCCGTCCACACATCGGGCCGAGGACCACCGGAGTCAACACCTCCACCTGCAGTCCACTACGGCCTGCCTGAGAGGACCGGGCTGACCCAAATTCTGTTCAGGGATGGATCCAGTGAGTACACACAGAAAGATCTAGGAACCGAAAATGGTTCTTCAGAGTGATGCCATAGAAGAACCATTTCTGGTTCTATAAAGAACCTTTCAAACCAGGGATCTAAAAAGAACTGTTTCCTTAAAGAGTTCTTCAAAGAACATATAAAGGTGTCTCAAAGAACCTTAAAAAAATGGTTCTTTAAGGCACCATTTATGGTTCCAAAAATAACCTTTCAAACCATGGTTCTTTAAAGAACCAATAAAGGTTCCTCAAATTAAAAACATGGTTCTTCAGTAGGTGATGGTTCTTCGTAGAACCACAAAGCCTTCTAAAGAACCATCTAAGAATCATTAATGTTCTGTGTGTATAGAGAAAACAGGTTAGCTTTATACACACACACACACACACACACACACACACACACACACACACACACACACACACACACACACACACACACACACACACACACACACACACACACACACACACACACACACACACACACACACACACACACACACACACGTCTAGTCTTACTATTGAGTTGAGATGTGAGCCTCGGCTCTGCTCCAATCTGCTGACATTGATCTGAGAGGAAGATCAAACTGTGGCCAGACACTCCCAGGAATCCTGCTTTTCATTAACTGAGTGAGTGTTTGCGTGCAGAGGAAATGTTGAGTCGTGCACGTTGGATGTGCACGACTGACGTGCGCGTTTCAAATTTTGAAAGCATATGTAAATATTCACCGTGCACCCCCGAGCGAGCACGAGTGCAACAAAAATCTTCTTTCGGTCATATTTCTGTGTGGCGCGGAACCATCGGAGTGTGACAGAGCCTCTCTCTCCTCGTGTGCGTCACTGTGTCAAAGTGTGTGTATGTGCAACGTGTGTGTGTGTGTGCATTGGTCTGCGCAAGTGGTTCCTGAGTGGCACCACCAAACCTGATAGTGGATTGGACCGGGGAGACGGGCAGGCAATCAGACTCCATCCAGACGACCCGCAGCCGGCAGAGGCTCCTCGTGTGATCAGTTAAAGGACAGTAGGACATCCCAGCGCCGTGTCCTGTGCAGCGGGACGGGCACCGCATCCACCTGGGAGGTCCAGTTCAATATCCAGCCTCACGCCCAGATTCAGTTTTCTGAGTTTAATTCAGACGTTTCACACATGTAAACACAGTCTGTGAGGGGAGACGGTCGGTGTGTGTGGGCGGGTCACGAGACACACGCCAGGGACTCATTGGACCCCAACACGTTGCTTTGTTGTGCCTTGATTATGTATGCCACTCAAAGTAAACCTCTTATTTTCTTCTATCATCTAGAATATTGTAATACTTACTTATTGTACCCTAAACACTTTGTTGCCTAAACCTAAACGTTGCTAATTAATATATAGCACGATTAAAAACATAATGCTGATATTCAGATATGTTGATATATTTGGTTCCGAAATGTCAAGACCCAACTTTTCCGAAACTTAAAATGCAAACATTTAATTATTTAATTCTCTTTAATTGACTTGTTCTCTCAGTCAACATCTTTGCAATTACACAATATGTAACAATAGGGACGCTTCATTGTGCCTTGATTATGTTTGACACTTTCTTATTTTCTTCTGTCATCTATAATATTGGAATAAAAGTAAGGAAATAATTGGACCCCAACAATGTTGTTGCCAAAACCTAAACATATCTATTTAATATATAGCACTATAAAAACACTATAATACTGATATTCAGGTGTAGAAATGCTGAACTGAAACATATTGTGTTAACTTTTCCTTAAAATGCAAACATTGAAATTTTTTTTATTTAAATTGACCGTTATCTGAGTCAACATTTTAAAAATGGTGAAAAATGTAAAAATAGGGAAACTTTATTGTGCTTTAATCAAACTTGAAGATACGTTTACATTGAGTTGCATACATACGCCTTTCATATAATATCATATTTTACTATCTGTCTCTTACTTTCCGGTCACGCTTTGGTCCAGATTGTGGTTCTGGATCAATAAAGGGAACGCCGGTGCTGATCACACCTGTGCGCTGATGATGTCATCATGTCACCACTTCCTGCCGCTGAACATACGACGTGGACGTGGATCGGAGCGTATGGATGACGACGCTGCATAATGAGGTGTGTTGGTGCTGGAGAGGACTCCTGAAAACACGCTTCACCCCCACAATAAAACACGCTTCACCCGCACAGTAAAACACGCTTCACCCGCACAGTAAAACACGCTTCACCCCCACAGTAAAACACGCTTCACCCCCACAGTAAAACACGCTTTACCCCCACAGTAAAACACGCTTTACCCCCACAGTAAAACACGCTTTACCCTCACAGTAAAACACGCTTTACCCCCACAGTAAAACACGCTTCACCCCCACAGTAAAACACGCTTTACCCCCACAGTAAAACACACTTCACCCCCACAGTAAAACACGCTTCACCCCCACAGTAAAACACGCTTTACCCCCACATTAAAACACGCTTCACCCCCACAGTACAACACGCTTCACCCCCACAGTAAAACACGCTTCACCCCCACAGTACAACACGCTTCACCCCCACAGTAAAACACACTTTACCCCCACAGTAAAACACGCTTCACCCGCACAGTGATGTCGTGAGAGAATGAAAAGGGAAACGGCTGCATGACATACAATGTTTGAGAACCAAAGGTCAGGGATGTCGTGTGTGTGTATAGACTGTAAAGCCCTCTGAGGATCATTCGTAATTTGTGATATTGGGCTGTATAAAATAAACTGAATTGAATTGAAATGTATTTTAGGAGAACAAAGCGGCGTGACAGAACCCTCAGTGATGGGGTTCCCCCACGCCGCCAGCAGACTCTCTGGTTTTAAAGGGTTCTCCGTACAGAACAATCCAGACCCCACCGGTCCCTGAGCTCCTCAGGAGTTTCCTTTTGAGACACAAAATCAACAAAGTTTAATGAACCTAAAGTGGGATGAAACAAATACATAAAAAAATCCACCAATCAGTACTGGAGGAGTGAATATCAACGCGAGTGAGAGAATGAAAAGGGAAACGGCTGCACGAGATACAACGTTTGAGAACACCCCCCCATGCATTCTCATTCTTCGGCTTCTTTCTCCTCGACTTACGGCTGAGAGACGAGACGCTTCTCAAGGTGGCAGAACGAGAAGCTGAAGCTCAGCTCCGTCTTTCATATCACAGGGAGATATGAAGCCATCGATTTCCTGTCTGCTTCTCTCTCTCTGCTGGGAATATAAAAAAAACAGACGGGAAGTTTTCACACGCACCCCCGCCCCCACACACCTTCCTCCTCCTACCTGATCCCGCCCCCCATTCATCTCCCCGTTACTCTACATCCATGTCGTACATCAGAACTCTTCTGTGGCCTCGGTGAAGTCCTCCCGTCTTCCTGGACCTCTCCTGGACCCCTCACAGACCCCTCCTGCACCCCCTCACAGACCCCTCCAGAAGGTCACCCTTATGGGCAGCAGGGCCTCCTTCTCCTGGGTTTGAAGGTGGAGGGCAGGCTTTGATACGGGCACGGAGGGTAAAGATAGAGAGATTAGACTTCGGGGGAGGGGGGAGAAGGGAGGGTGGTGGGGGGGGGGGGGAGGTCTCGTTCTTAGCCCCAGGCAGTGGTCTGTCAAGTGTGGAGCTCCAAAGCACCGTTTCAGCTTCTCCTCCCAGCGCTCGGCCTCACATCCATACTGATGGGGAGGAGGAGGAAAGGTCTGGGGAAATGGAAAGGTCCGTGTGTGTGTGTGTGTGTGTGTGTTTGCTTTCCTTTTGAGGAACCATTGGAAGGCTCAGGACTTGATAGCTGTGAGGTTCATTCACATTAGTGCAACACATTTATTGGGTACCTTCCACAGCTGATGTGATGCAACGTGTCCATCAGGGGGACGATGTCCTCCGAGGACAGGGGGGTCCTTCAGGTCCTGTAACATCGGGGGAGGGGCGGCAGGGTCTACACAATAAAATACAAAACAGTTTAATTATAAATGTACTTATAGGTCAATCCATGAGAAGAAATCTGTAAGCAACTTCAATTAAACAGGAAGCTCAACTTACCCAACGTCCAGCTCGAGAAGGAGGGAATCTAAAAGTACAGGTCATGTGACCGCGTGTTGATCCCTCATTGGCCCACCGGGTACTTCCAGTAACTTTCTAGCTCCGCCCCCTTTCCCATGTTGGATAGTTAGTACTAAGTATCTTACAAAATTGCTGTTTATTATTTAATTTTCATTAAAAAAAATAAGTTTTAATATCTTTTTAATATAAAATAAAACCATGATTGACTTGACAATCACAGACATGTGAACTAACCACAGACACTCGATTGTCCTGCCGTTATCACAGACGTGTGAACTAACCACAGACAGTGTTTCTCATGTGAAAGTTACGAGCATCCTAAACTCTCAGATAATTCAATGTCAGACTCAAGGCTGTGTTCAGCATTCCTGCTCTACACCTGCCGGTCCCAACTCCTCAGAACTCGCCTTGGCCCCTCTGTTCAAGGTCGTCCTGAGTCCTGCCTGACAGAAATACAATGCTCAGTAACTATTTCAAATGATATCTGGTCCCTGCCGACACTCGAACATCTTTTGGTCTTTCTTCCTTGTGTCTTTTATTCCCCCCTCTCTCTTTTGTTCTGTGGGGCCGTAAATTGTTTTTCGTTGGGGCCACGGCTTCTCCTTGAGCTTGTCATTGGTTTTCCCATTAAAGGCGACTTATGATAAAGTTTGGTCTGTGGAGAGGGGTCGGCCAGCTCAAGCCTGCTAGTTTGACTGTCTCAGTGTGTGTGTGTGTGTGTGTGTGTCCGAGCTGAATGGGACAGTGCAGCACACTTTGTCTCTATTACATTTCTTCACGTTTTTGGGAGTTTTGTTGATCGCGTGAAATGGATCCGCTCCAGCGTCTCGGTGACATTGGTCGTCAACAGTAAATCGAGGTATATGTGTGTTACTGTAAAGTGTGTGTGTGTGTGCGTTTTTCAATGAAGAAATCCAAAACAGATGGTGCTCACAAAAATTAAGGGAATGACTTAAATCAGCTCAATGAATATTAATATATTGATATCTTTGTGTAATTCTTCGAGAACAAAACTACTTTAGAACAGTCAATGAAAACCAAAACAATTAACCCATTCGGGGCTGGATTAAAAAGCACTCGTGAAACATTGCGTAACGTGTCAGTAGTGTGTGGCCCCCACATGACTGTATGCACTCCTGACAACGTCTGGCCGTGTTGCGTTTGAGACGTCAGATGGTGTCGGTGGGGATCTCCTCCCAGACCTGGATCAGACCATCTGAGAGCTCCTGGACTGGTCTGTGGCGCTACGGTGACGTAGGATGCACCAATACCCAACGTCCCAGAGGTTCTCCATTGGGTTGAAGTCTGGGGAACATGGAGGCCAGTCCACGGCATCAACGCCTTTGTTATCCAGGAATTGCCTACACCCAGGGCCCACAGAACCAAGAGGAACCCAGAGCCTACTGGACCAAGATGAACCCAGGGCCTACAGAACCAAGAGAAACCCTGGGCCCACAAAACCAGCAGGAACCCAGAGGAACCCAAAGCCTGATGGACCAGGAGGAACGCAGTAAAACAAGCTTACTGTTTCACCTTTTATGCTAAGCTAGGCTAACCATGTCCTGACTCCATATCTGTACTTGAAATACAGACATGAGATGAAAATCCATTTGGACATATTAATGTCTCTTTCTTTTAAGAAAAGCCTTAAGATGTGTTATTTTGATTGACAGGGCCCGTGGTACCCAGGCTCCGCCCCTTTCCCCTGATTGGCTGTAAAGTGTTTAGCCTGCACTGCAGGTACAGAGCCATGTTGGCCCTGTGTGTGTGGAATCACTCAGGGTGCATTTCAGTCGTAGTTTTCACAATCCTTCGACTTCCCCTTGGAACTACCTCTCGGGGGAATCCCCCGCTGCCATTTTAAGTGGCACTCTATTCCTCTGAAAAGTCAAGTAGACTTTAGGGAGATCGGGCCTGCGGGGGCTTAGAGAGAGAGAGTGAACTACACCTGCAATGCTTTGTGGTCTGTCATCCTTCCCCCAGCACAATGCACCACGGACGCTTCAGAGGCAGTTAGGTTGAAGTACAAACAGGCTTTAGAATTAGTCCTTGTATTTCCTGACAATGAGACAATGGGCCCCTGGCATGCAACAGGCCCCGCCCCTTCAAGACACTAAAGGTGCGTTCACACCAAAAGCGAAACTATTTCTTCGCGCGACCGAATCCCATGAAAAGTCAACGTACAGTGGCTGCGAAAGACGCAATATTTTCCCGGGCGGCGCATTTGGGGCGTTTGGGGCGACGCGATGTGGGCGACGCGTTTTCAGCGGCACAATTTTCGCCCCGAGTGGAAATATTTCAACTTTGAGGCGGTCATCTCACAACTCGGGCCAATCAGCTCTTGAGTTCCGCTCTCGTAGCGCTGGAAGCGGAAGTCTTTCAGACGTAACAATAACTTCATCGGTGAAAGTGACCGAGCTGAGTGAGCCTACGGGTTATGTCATGAACCCAAACACGAGGGCGTTAGTGTGTGGGATGTACACAACAAGTATAAAGCAGAACTAGTGGTGAGTTATTCTGGTGGATGAAGGAGATGATAACGGTCTTTACGGAGACGAGACACAGAGATAAGCCCCGCCCCTCGCGGAGCGTCTCGACGCTTATGGTGAGAACACGGCGAATGGTCGAGCGAGTAAACTCTCTCGTTTTGGGCGACGCAAAAAATAGTTTAGCTTTTGGTGTGAACGCACCTTTAGAGTTGCTCAGTCCTTTTGTTTAGTCTCTCTTTGTTGTCTTTACGTATCCTTCTGTGCCTCTGTCTCTTTGAGGTCTTGTTGTCTCTTTGTTGTTGTTGTTTTTCTGTTGGTACTCTTGGCTTTGCTCATTTGGCCCCTTTTTGTCGGCTCTTTGTAAGTGTCTTTTTTTTAATAACCTTTATTAAATAAATAAATCCTGTTATCTGCTGTCTCATTAACAGCACTGTCTCTTTATTAATTAGCGGTTGAATGTGGGCATCTACGGGACCTCAATGTCCTCTTCCTTGACTCTCCAACAGAGAAGCTTGCAGGTGGACTGTGAGGCCATCGCCTGAGCTCATGGATATGAGATCAACTGATTTATCAGAGCTGTGGGTATCAACCATCTTCAGATACCTGTGTGAACACCTCTGTGCTGGCAACACCTTTTTGTAGGTGAGGGACTCTTCCACTGCGTTGTCAGACAGAGTCACTCAGACGTCTCTGGACCGTAGACCGTTTGGGCTAAACAAGACATTTTAGGCCTTTTATCCTTTATATAACTTAGCTCTCCCTTTTAACCGGTTGTTTTCCATTGCACCTTAATTTTAAGCACTTTTTTATGGATCTGTTGGATTTAATCAATATTTAAGCACCATTTTCAAACTTAGATGTTGTCAAGAGGTGTCACGGATGACGCAGCGAGAGAGGACCCAAATGCCGACATAACTTCTGCAAAACCAATATTTAATTTCCACAAACTAGACAGGGCGACAAAACACGGACCAAACAGTACGAAGTCACACTGGGAATGAGACGAACAGGGTTTACATACACAGGCAAGGTGGAGGTGATTGGACAACGGGGACCAAGACACAGGTGGACACAATGAGGGCGGGGCTAGCAATCACACAGAAGGAAACAATCAGGACCAGGGCAGACAATCACAGGGAGACAGACGACACAAGGACTTCAAAATAAAACACAAAACAAGACACAAACTCCCTGTCGTGACAGATGTGATGTTTCTTAAACCTGTGTTTTTATATTTATTTATAATTTGAGCACTTCCTTTTTACATTATGCTTTCCCTTTAGATATTTTGTATATTAATTTGACTTGTTCCTTATTTATCTATTGAATTATTATATTTAATTATTCATAATTTATTTAATTTTTATTTCTTCTTCTTATTATTACATTATTCGTTTAATAATGTATTCATTCATTATCTAATAAATGTAAGGTGTTTCAATGTCCACACTTCTCTCTATGGTGCCCATCACGTGTATCTTCCTGTAGATTCTGTGGGTTTCTGTTTGAAGATGTGTTTTATTCATGCTGGCTGTGCGTTGGGAAGCATCTGAGTGTTCTATGACTTCTTCTCCTCCTTTTCTTTTCCGTTTTCCCTTTTTGTCCTCTCTCTTCCCTCATGAGCTGTTCCCCGGTCTCCTCTCCCGCGGCCCGGTTGTGCCTGGCTCCGCCGGCCGGTTGTTTTGGTTTTTTAAAGATCCTTGTTAGCTATGCAGGTTTGGCATAAGTTGCACTCAGAATTTGGTTTTTATTCAATCATGGTTGTGGAAACATGAGTTGATGCTGAAGGAAACAGTTTCTTCTTGTCTCACTCTTTCTCTTTCCAGTTGTTTCTGCTCCATGTCCACCTTCTCTTTACCGACCCCCATAGCGCTCTCTTTGAGGCACACAGACACACACACACACACACACACACACACACACACACACACACACACACACACACACACACACACACACACACACACACACAAACAGGTCATTTAGTGAGACGGGAGTCCTCTCTCATCCAACGGGCTCCTGGTTTATTGATAAACACTTATTGCGCAGCCAGCCATTGTGGATTGTGGGTAATTCCTGGCGGGAACCTTCTGGTGGCCACGTACTCCTTCTTGATGACAGCTCATACACACCCCGTCCTGTTCTCACACACACCCCGTCCTGTTCTCACACACACCCCGTCCTGTTCTCCGCTTCACCTTTTCTTTCCTTTTCACTCGGTATTATTTTTTCCAGCTCTCATTCTTCAAGGAGCGGCGAGCCAGAATTAGAAGACGTCGCCGCACACGATGACAGAACAATGCAAACGTGTGCACATCTCATCTCTCAACTCGCTCACTCTTCCATTAATCACAATGAGCTAAATCTGTGATTAGTTCTGTTGTTATGTCTAATTTGTGCATGAGATAGCATTGAAATCAGGTTTCTCTGCTAGAATCTCAATGTACCAGCGGGGAAAGAGTTTTCTTTGAGCTCACACTTCATTTTCTGACTCAGTGCTCAAGGTCCCTATGACATGATGCTGGTGGTAGTGGGCTGTGCATATACAGGACTGTCTCAGAAAATTAGAATATTGTGATAAAGTTCTTTATTTTCTGTAATGCAATTAAAAAAACAAAAATGTCATGCATTCTGGATTCATTACAAATCAACTGAAATATTGCAAGCCTTTTATTCTTTTAATATTGCTGATTATGGCTTACAGCTTAAGAAAACTCTAAAATCCTATCTCATAAAATTTTAATATTTCCTCAGACCAAGTAAAAAAAGATTTATAACAGCTGAGTGTTTGTCAAGGCTCAGGAAACCCTTGCAGGTGTTTCGAGTTAATTAGACAATTCAAGTGATTTGTTTAATACCCTACTAGTATACTTTTTCATGATATTCTAATATTTAGAGATAGGATATTTGAGTTTTCTTAAGCTGTAAGCCATAATCAGCAATAAATCAGAATAAAAGGCTTGCAATATTTCAGTTGATTTGTAATGAATCCAGAATGCATGACATTTTTGTTTTTTTAATTGCATTACAGAAAATAAAGAACTTCATCACAATATTCTAATTTTCTGAGACAGTCCTGTATATATATATATATATATATATGTACCCAGAATGCAAGAAAAGAAGTGACACAAAGAATTCTCCCCAGCCTGACATCTGAACATGTGTGTATATATACATGTATACATAGATTTGTATATATGCACACACATATATATATATATATATATATACAGTATATATATATATATATATACAGTGTTTGATTTACATTTTGTCATCATCTACCTAAAATCCTTCTCGTCGTTATGTGTTTTGGTAAAAGTTGAATAAAGAGTAAAGAGGTAACAATGAAACACCAACGTGTGGTTTACATGTTGTACAACCCTGTCATGTGTAAGTGCCCTAATCATCTCAAGTGTTGATTGTAAAAAATATATGTTATTTTCTTTATAGTGAAAACGTATTTCTTTAGTGCAAAAGAAAAAGACAATTCAAAGTGTGATGCACCATAACTCAGTAAGGCTCTCCGGCTCTCTGTATTGCTTTCCAGTATTTATTGTGCTGTAGATCTACTGTTGTCCTTTAGTGCTATCTGTGCTGAGTCAGCACACACAGTCATTACTTTCCCTTGTGTTTCTTTTGTGTGGGGGAAGTATAACCTCTCGGAGGTGGCACAGTCAAACCGTTCACACACACCCGTGTTCACTTTGCACACTCTGTAGAACTCAGACAGAGGTTTGCAAAAGTTCACAAAAAGTTTTATTTGAGATCTGTGTGGCGAGAGTAAATCTGGGGATTGTGTTAGAGTGGGGGGGGGGGGCAGGCCTAGAGACCTAGAGACCCGAGCTGTCGGCTGGGAAGCAGACCGAGGTGCCGAGGCGCTGGTGAGGCGGGAGGGGAGAGGACCCGAGCCGCAGGAAAATACAAGATTACACTGAGCTCAGGCAAACACCAGCATTTAACTGAAGGAAGGGAGAAGGCTGGGCTGTGGAGACGGCTCACAAGGAAGAGGGGAAGAGCAGGAAACACCAGGAAGTAACGGGGCCGTCGGCAGCAGGCCTCCACCAGGTGTGTGTGCAAAGACCACCGCTGTGTTGGAGGATTAGTATGACCTCTCGAACGTGCTGGATGGCTTCATAAAACATCCCTAAAATATGATGAACTTTGTTGCAGCACAATGCGAGATGAGCCACGGACAGACACATAGGTGCACACTCACTCAATCACTCACTCGTACTTATTCTGAAGGAACTTCCTGTCTTTGACCGGATGTGTGATGTTTGACCCGGCCACCTTGGCAATGATTAGCTTAGTGAAACAGAACGTCGGATCCTATACGACCGGTGCTGCCTGGACCGAAACGCAACGCACATTTTGGTGCGTCCTTTCGGTGCCCTAGCCCTGGAAATGACAGATGATGAAAAGCGCAGCCTGAACTCAGATAAGTACCGTAACGTTGATTGCAAGTCTTGCATTCATAAAAGTAGGCCAACAAATCATAAATTAGGGATTATAACCATGTTTCAGCTAGCTCGTAGCTCACGCTAGCTATGATCTACGAGCTACGAGCTGCGAGCTGCGAGCGCGACAGTCTGATTTCCGTTGTTTGTCAGTGCTCCATGAGAACGGCTTTTACAGTGAATATGGCGGAAGAGGTTTTTAATGTCGTCATTGTCAATCGTCGTTTTGTGCTTCTTTTTTTTAAACTATCGGTTCAGGCACCGTTTAGGCAACGGTATCGTTTTAAAAGTACCTGTTTAACACCGGTATCGGAAAAAAACCAAACGCTACCCATCCCTAAAAGCCGTGTCTTTGTTCTGGAGGTCAGAGTTCTGCTGGCGTGAGCGGGCCAGACGGCACCTGGCTCGGGAGCTCCTGGCTTTGAGAGGAGATAAGTCAGTCTGTGGCCTCCAGCTGGGGCTCTTCCTGGATGAGATGAAAAGCACGTGCTCTTAATGTCATTGCTGAAGTTCTCAAGATCGGTCTTTTTATCTCAAGAATAGCTTCAAAAGGTTCTTCTCAGAATAATAATTTACTCTGTGTTGTCTCCGTCTTTTATTTCAAAGTGTCTGATTTATTTCTTAACATCATCACGGTGTTGCTCATCGGAGTCAATTCACCACACATGAGATCCACCTCTGTGATGCCTTTCATTATTGTATCAAGACGCTTCTCATGGTGACGTTAACAAACAGACATCATACGCTACATCTGTTTTCTGTGAGTGCTTTTATGGTAATGTGGCTCTTTCTGAGGGAGGGAGGAGTGCTCGTGGTTTGCGTGTTCCACATTTCATTTGAAGTGTGGGTCTCCTACTGATCTGGTCTGGTCTAGACTAGGTCTCGCCTTGGTTTGGTATTGACTAAGATTCGACCCCTCCAAGTCTTGGTCTTATCTTGGTCTCTATACACTCTGGTCCTGGTCTAGACTTAGTCTCGCCTTGGTTTGGTATCGACTAAGTCTTAGTCCCTCAAAGTCTTGGTCTCTACACACTCTGGTCCTGATCATGACGTGGTCTCGCTTGAGGTGGTCTTGACTCACTGCGCCGTGTCCCGCAAGTCCTCCGGAGGCTCTTCTACATGCGTACAAATCATTTGCACATTTAGAGATTCATGTGCATCAAACTAATTATACTTTCACCACACGACCAACAACACCTCGTCGTTGTCGTGATACGGCCTGACGTCTGTCACCGATGGTACACGGATGCGTTCTATAGGTGCAGCTGGGACTCACCGGCAGTGCGCCCCGGACACTGCATGAATCTCCTTTGTCAGGACCCCTCCTCCGGGGCGGCGCCGGCCCTGAGCGGGGGGGCACCGGGGAAACCTTTAACGGTGACACACGGCCCGTTAGATCACAAGAGGTCAGACGCTACCGGCCACTTCGTCCCTGTAATGGACACCGGGGCATTGGCAGGGTGGGCGGGGGGAGGGTGGGGGGAGATTTGTGCCGCCCTGCAAAGTCCTGTCAGTTTGCTGAGGCGTGCTCCGATGGGAATGCCCGAGCTGTCTGGGACGTGATTGGAGGATGACCTTGAAGGGTTAGTTGGCTTCTTTTTTTTGGGTGGGAGAAAGTGAGATTAATACAGAGCTGTTAATGTTTGTGCCTTCCATAGATCTCTTTCTCTGCCTCCCTTTCATTCCGCCGTGTTCGGCTCCCTCTATTTCTTTTCCCTCCGTTTCCCTGATTGATGGCAGAGCCTGAAAGTCCAGTGTGCTCAGAATCACTTCCCCTCAACCCTTCTGCAAAACTTACAGCCAACCCGCTCACAGCTTAACAAAACCTGCAGACGCAGAGCAGACGCAGAGCAGCCTCAGGGCGCGATCACACTAGAGGCGACTTTTAAAAGCGCAAAAGCTCCAAAAACATCTTGGCAAAAACACGCCGGGCAAAACAGCGCGGTGCGCCTGTGGAGCGGACCTGCGTGCGCAACCAACCGTTAATTTTGGGTTCCCGATATTTAAAAAAAAAGAAAGGAAAGAGTACGGCGAATACCACCATCTATTCTGCGAATTGTGTCTCGATGACGAGCGGTTTCAGTTGCACTTCCTGAGCAGGAGTCAGTTGGAGTCGTGTTTCCATTGAGAATTATAAAGCTCTTCGGCATTAAATACCGCTAATATGAACGTCTCGTCGGGAAAACACGAAGGAAAGCCTCCTGCTTGATCCGATTGGCTGCCTTGAGCCTCTTGCATCATTCGATTGGCTGCCTTCTAGCCCTCAGGTAGTCGTCTTTAAGTTGAGCGGCTCGGAGTTTAACTAACTCGCCTAATGAACCTCACAGATCAGCCTTGGTTGGCCAGGGTTGGTGCAGTGATTTATGATTGGCCAACGAGGGATCCAGCAGTGATCCATCATGGTTGGAGATGGCGATCATTGAGATGAATGGATCCGCTCCGGATTCACTCATTATCTTAGCGGCGGGATTTATGCCCGACCCTTCATCTTCAATTACGCCAGCACTTCCACACCATCAACGCTCGCATGGGCCGTGATGAATAATCATCAGTGGAGGGATTTCTAATTGCTCTTCTCAGAGTTTATTGAAGATTGTTGATGAGAGGAAGTTTTCACGGGGGCTTACTGACGTCAAGTTCTTCGGAGCTTATGTTTTTCTTTTTATGAATATATATATGTATGTATGCAGTGTTGCGTTCAGATTAATAGGCTGCTGTCAAGCTCACATTTGAGGATGCACCTTAGCCAATGTATACTGATTAACCAGAGTTATTGAGAGTTATCACTGGTGTAGTCTCAACAGGAGCTGAAGAAGTGGACGTGTATGAATGTAACAGGATTGTAAGTCGCTTTGGATAAAAGCGTCAGCTCAATGACATGTAATGTAATGTAATGTCCATGATGGGATCACTGCATATCTTTTGGTACATTTGAATATTGTAGAACATCGGTAGAAAGAATGTTTATTCAGGATTGGATTTCCAAGGAGACCCGGGTGAGATCTTCTGTGTGCGCCGTCTTCCTGTTGACGATATCTATTTCAGGATGGCAGCATCAGAAAAAGAAAAAAAAATGCATTCTTCATGCTGAGATTTTACCTCTTTTCTGCAATTTTGTGAAGTTTTGAAGGAGGACGAGGACCCCGGTGAGACAGACTCCAGCCTCAGGAGGATCCGGAGGTTTATTCTGTCGACGAGGCAGGTGCAACAATCAGAAACAACAGACACATAAAGGAGGATAGTAGCGGGGAAGAACTTTCAGTGCACTAAAAGACCTCAGTCTGTTTAGGAAGACACTTTTAGAATGACACTGACAGAGTTAAAGAGAACCCTCCAGAATTGGGAAAGAAGATGAACATGCGTTTACATCTCAGCAGCACGAGAAGCAATTCCAGAGCGCTCCAGAGCAACATCATATAACCCGTCCTCAACCAAAAGAGTGGCATCCTTTGTATGCCAACAGCTTTTCTTGTAAAAGCAAAGGGAAAATAAACACGTTAAACCCACGGTTAATCTGACCTGCAGCAGGATTGATGATCACATCCAGAGGCCCGTGGGCACTGAGGCGCTTTAATTCCAATCTCTCCTCCACATTAAAGGTTTTGAACCTGCGCTGGAGAAGAGACTCCACTTCATTAACTTTCCGAACTTCTCTAAGAAAGTCTCCCTTCTTCTTGCTGAGCTGGTGTTTGTGCCGGCGGATGGACAATCACATTTTAAATATGTATTGGCAACGAGCTGTGCGACGTCAAACGTGTGATCTAAATCTAAAAAACACTTAGGAAGATGCCATATTCATATACAGGACTGTCTCAGAAAATTAGAATATTGTGATAAAGTTCTTTATTTTCTGTAATGCAATTAAAAAAACAAAAATGTCATGCATTCTGGATTCATTACAAATCAACTGAAATATTGCAAGCCTTTTATTCTTTTAATATTGCTGATTATGGTTTACAGCTTAAGAAAACTCTAAAATCCTATCTCATAAAATTTGAATATTTCCTCAGACCAAGTAAAAAAAAGATTTATAACAGCAAAACAAAATCAAACATTTGAAAATGTCCATTAATGCACTCAGTACTTGGTTGGGAATCCTTTTGCACGGATTACTGCATCAATGCGGCGTGGCATGGAGGCAATCAGCCTGTGGCATTGCTGAGGGTTTATGGATGCCCAGGATGCTTCAATAGCAACCTTTAGCTCATTTGCATTGTTGGGTCTGGTGTCTTTCAGCTTCTTCTTCATAATACCCCACAAATTCTCTATGGGGTTCATGTCAGGTGAATTGGTAGGCCAATCGAGGACAGTAATGCCATGGTCAGTACACCAGTTACTGGTGGTTTTGGCACTGTGGGCAGGTGCCAGATCATGCTGGAAAATGAAATCCTCATCTCCATAGAGCTTTTCAGCAGACGGAAGCATGTAGTGCTCTAAAATCTCTTGGTACACAGCTGCATTTACTCTGGACTTGATGAAACACAGTGGACCAACACCAGCAGCTGACATGGCTCCCAAACCATCACTGACTGTGGGAACTTCACACTGGATTTCAAGCAACTTGGATTTTGCGCCTCTCCAGCCTTTCTCCAGACTCTGGCGCCTTGACTTCCAAATGAAATACAACACTTGCTTTCGTCTGAAAAGAGGACTTTGGACCACTCTGCAACTGTCCAGTGCTTCTTTTCCATAGCCCAAGTCAGACGCTTCTTCCGTTGTCTTGAGTTCAGAAGTGGCTTGACCATGGGAATACGGCTATTGTAGCCCATTTGCCGGACACGTCTGTGAACAGTGGCTTTTGATACCTGGACTCCAGCTTCAGTCCACTGTCTTTGAAGCTCCCCCAAATTCTGGAAGCGACTCTTCTTCACAATGCTGTTAAGGCTGCGGTCATCTCTCTTGGTTGTGCAGCGTTTCCTGCCACATTTCCCCCTTCCAACAGACTTTTTGTGGATGTGCTTTGAAACTGCACTCTGTGAACAGCTTGCTCTTTGAGAAACTTCTTTTTGTGTCTTACCCTCCTGATGGAGGGTGTCAATGATGGTCCTCTGGACAGCAGTCAGATCAGCAGTCTTCCCCATACTTGTGATTTAGTTTACTGAACCAAGCTGAGTGTTTTTCAAGGCTCAGGAAACCCTTGCAGGTGTTTCGAGTTAATTAGACGATTCAAGTGATTTGTTTAATACCCTACTAGTATACTTTTTCATGATATTCTAATATTTAGAGATAGGATATTTGAGTTTTCTTAAGCTGTAAGCCATAATCAGCAATATTAAAAGAATAAAAGGCTTGCAATATTTCAGTTGATTTGTAATGAATCCAGAATGCATGACATTTTTGTTTTTTTAATTGCATTACAGAAAATAAAGAACTTTATCACAATATTCTAATTTTCTGAGACAGTCCTGTAGATGTGACATTAAAGCATAAAGATAGCTCAGAGAATTAATAATAACTTCATTTATATACAAAGTTTTCTCCAGCCCACCTGCTCTTTATGACTAAAAACAACAACAATTTTAATACAAATACTATAAATAATAAGTCTGGGAGCTCCAGAATTGGATAAAACAATATTTTATTTCTAACTATTGATTTACTGATGACATTATAAATGTATTTTTGCCATGAATCTGTCTTTCCTCTATCCATTGGTTGCATTGCAGTGGAGCTGTAGCTCAGTGGGGATGAGTGGTTGGTTCAATCCCCGCTATCCCCATTAGTTGCATGCCGACGTGTCCATGAGCAAGTCACTGAACCCCCAGTGGCAGCCCACTGCTCCTTAATAACTAAGGATGGGTTAAATTCAGAGAATACCTTTCGTATATGTATATAACTATAAGTAATATGAAGATAAAAGTCTTTCTTCTTTGGGTCAAGTCGGAGGCGGTGCTGTCAGGAGCTGAACCGTCGTCTCCGTGGCGATGGGCGAGTGTTTTTACCTCAACACATATATCGTCATATCGATTTCTACGCTTTTGTCCAAGGACACATGTAACGTACGAGACCTTGACGAGGCTCGCTCCAGTTTACACTGGACCCGTCGGTGATTGCTTACACTGTGTGTGTGTCTGACTGACACCTGTGTGTGTGTGTGTGTGTGTGTGTGTCTGCTAAGTAATCTCTAAATATATTTCCACAATTTGATATGAGTATATCTGTGTTTGTGCATGTGTGCAACTGTCTTGTGTGTGTGTGTGTGTGTGTGTGTGTTTATCTCCTGCCACCGCTGCCACTTCTGTAATCCTCACAAGACGGAAGAAAAAAAAGAAGAAGCAGCGTGTCAGGCTAAAGAGTGAAAGGTGCTATTAATCACACCGACTTGTCAGAAAACGAGCAACCAGGTGATGAGCACACACACAGACACACACAGACACACACACAGACACACACACAGACACACACACAGACACACACTCCAACAATTTATTTATGTCCGCAGGGAAAAGAAGGACACAAGGACAAGCATATTAAAAGTGCCGTAGGATACGTTCATAAAGCGGGTGACCGGGGACACGTCTCACAGGCGAGCATCGGAGTCTTACTCTAAAGGGGGCGAGGAGCAGCGGCCAATCAGAGCAGAGACATGCATCCCATGTTGTGGATGAGTCGTTGGCTGATGAACATAAACATGACTATGAGCCAACTCTGGGATGTCATGTTCACTGACCACAACATCTGTTGCATTGGCAGACAGATGTGGACGAAGTATCAGAGACACACAGGGATGCTGGTGTATCCTCACTCAGGGGTACCAGAACACAAGGGGGCTCATAAGTGGACCTGGTACCAGAACACCTGAGGCCGGAGATCATTGCTGGATATTGTTGGGATGTTTTGGCTGGCACGCCTCTTCAATGTCGCATGGGGGTCAGGGACATGGGGGTCAGGGACATGGGGGTTAGGGACATGGGGGTTATGGACATGGGGTCAGGGACATGGGGGTTATGGACATGGAGGTCAGGGACATGGGGGTCAGGGACATGGGGGTTAGGGACATGGGGGTCAGGGACATGGGGGTTATGGACATGGAGGTCAGGGACATGTGGGTTAGGGACATGGGGGTTATGGACATGGAGGTCAGGGACATGGGGTCAGGGACATGGGGGTCAGGGACATGGGGGTCAGGGACATGGAGGTCAGGGACATGGGGGTCAGGGACATGGGGGTCAGGGACATGGGGGTCAGGGACATGGGGGTCAGGGACATGGGGGTCAGGGACATGGGGGTTATGGACATGGGGGTTATGGACATGGAGGTCAGGGACATCGGGGTTATGGACATGGGGGTCATGGACATGGGGTCAGGGACATGGGGTTATGGACATGGGGGTCAGGGACATGGGTGTCAGGGACATGGGAGTCAGGGACATGGGGGTCAGGGACATGGGGGTTATGGACATGGGGGTCAGGGACATGGGTGTCAGGGACATGGGGGTCAGGGACATGGGGGTTATGGACATGGGGGTCAGGGACATGGGGGTCAGGGACACGGGGTCAGGGACACGGGGTCAGGGACATGGGGGTCAGGGACATGGGGGTTAGGGACATGGGGGTCTGGAACATGGGGTTCAGGGACATGGGGTCAGGGACATGGGGTCAGGGACATGGGGTCAGGGACATCGGGATCAGGGACATGGGTGTCGGGGACATGGGGGTTATGGACATGGGGTCAGGAACACGAGGTCAGGGACACGGGGTCAGGGACACGGGGTCAGGGACACGGGGTCAGGGACACGGGGTCAGGGACACGGGGTCAGGACCACGGGGTCAGGGACACGGGGTCAGGGACATGGGGGTCAGGAACATGGGGGTCACGGACATGGGGTCAGGACATGGGGTCCAGGACATGGGGTCAGGGACATGGGGTCAGGGACATGGTGTCGGGGACATGGGGGTCAGGGACATGGGGGTCGGGGACATGGGGGTCGGGGACATGGGGGTCGGGGACATGGGGGTCGGGGACATGGAGGTCGGGGACATGGGGGTCGGGGACATGGGGGCCAGGGACATGGGGGTCAGGGACAGTACCCATCGACTGGCAGACCAGGGTGGTGGTTCCCATTTTCAAAAAGGGGGACCGGAGAGTGTGCTCGAACTATCGTGGTACCACACCACTACTATGGGTGCTGTTGGTCCAACCTCAGATTCAAGACCAGTAGTACGGATTCCGTCCCGGTCGTGGAACCGTGAACCAGCTCTTTACCCTCCAAGACTACTCGAGGGGTCTTGGGAGTTTCCCCAACCAAGTCTACATGTGCTTTGTGGACTTGGAGAAGGCTTTCGACCGGGTCCCTTGGGGGTTGTTGTGGGGGGTGCTGCAGGGGTATGGGGTACCGAGCTCTTTACAGGGTGCTATTGCAGCGGTCCCTGTACTGCAGTAGGAGCTGTGCTCTCCGCATTAAGTCAGACCCGGTCCCGGTGGGTGTTGGCCTCCGCCAGGTCTCCCCTTCAACACTGGTCCTGTTCGTGATGTTCAGCTCTTGAGGTCCTGGGTTCTGGTGGAGCCCAGGAGGCGGTGACCTGGGGGTCACACCCCTGTGGACTCATCCCCACCAGAGATAATGATGTTACACCCGGGATCTGATTGAAGTTTCTACTGCAGGTGAAGCAAAACACACTTTCAATAATTTAAACATTGTAAAGATGTCTCCTAGACAACATGAATTGGCTGATATTACTTTACGAGACACTGTACACCAAAGGACTGTCATGTAATGAGAGAAGCTGTTTGATATGGCAGGAAAGGCGGGAGGGATTAGATGTTATGCACACACCTGCTCCAGCAGGAGCATGTCACCATTACAGATTCACAGTTTAAGGGGAGTTAATTTATTACGTCTTTAAATTCAATTACCGCCTCAAAACCTGACTCATTACAAGACTCTTAGAGTCCAAGAGATGAGCAGTGGGAAGGGACCCTCTGCCTTCTAATCCCAGAGCTCGCTGCCTCCCCGCCTGCTGCTCATTTGGTCCAATACAGGAATAATGACGTGATAATGAAAACATCTCAAACTTTCCTGTTCCTCTAAACAGGAGCGAGGCGGAGGAGAGGAAACCTTAACGAGTGTCAGCCCATCAGCTGCATATCCTTCACACATTACTGTCACTAAACTAATATTATCAACATCTTTAAATGACATTAGAAATGTCTCAATGTTTTATATCTGATATTTGTGCCTGAAGAGCATGGACGATTAGTTTTTAAGAACATTTGCTATTGAAATGCCACAGAGTGCAAACAGGAGCCGTTTGAAGACGATGGTGAAGAACTGAAAGCTTTTCATACCATAACAAATAAAATAAATCCATTCAAACACGTTTAGAGCGCTGATAGACAAGATAAGATTATATTAGATTATATTATATATTCCTTTATTAGTCCACAGTGCGGGACATTGCAGGATCACAGCAGAGAGTCCACATTAGAGCATTAATAAAAATGAAATACAAAATACAATGAAATCATTAAATCTACAGAGGAATACAATATATATATATATATATATATATTTATATATATATATATTTATACACAGTAGTGATTAAAGTGTATTGTCAGCAGGTTAAAGTGTCCAGGAAAAAGTGATCGAGTGTGTTTAAGTGTTTGTTGTTTGTGTGTGTTGTGTGTGTTGTTTGTGTGTGTTCCTTCAGCCAAGCGAGACCGAGGGGACACTTGTGATCACACACAGGTTCTGATATTTATGAATGGTTCTGTTTCTTTGACATATTCTCTTCACACACACCTGGTGTGTTTAAATCTTGGCAACAGGGTTTCCGTCTCAGGGTTTCCTGAGCAGGGGCTGAGACCTGTGAGGCGTTGGTGGCCAGAGGAATCCTCCTGGAGGCAGCTGTCACCTGTGTGTCTGCCCTCCATGACACATCGCTGCTTCTACATCTCACAGAGCAACTGCCGAGGCCTTCTTCTTCTAACCAGAGCTTGTTCTGTCTGCTTTGTAATTAACTCTCTAGAATGGATGCTCGTGGTGGCTGCAGACGAGTGGGACAATAAAGCTGAAATGAAGGGGGTCGAATCAATTCTCCGGGGGCAGAAGTCAGGGGCTGCACTGACGATAACGGCCTGATGGAAAGACGAGGCTGAGAACACGCCTGTGAACATCTGGCGCGCCGCAGGCCTTCGCCTTTGGACCCGTCGTGTTCATCAAAAGCCTGACCTCACCTGAGATATGATACTCACACAATGCAGCAGTCCTCTTCAGTATCTTATGGTGTGCTTGCAGCTATTACTGTAAAAGGCATCATCAGTGGCAGATGAAGAACCCTACCTCACACCTGTGCACACACACACACACACACACACACACACACACACACACACACACACACACACACGTACAGGAATGCATGCTGCATGCATACGCGGCGTCTCGCCCCTCCCCCCTCCAGCAGGTCAGGGTCTGTTATGTAAGGTTAAGCAGGCATCAGTACTCTGTCTCCCCGCAGCCTCCTCCGAAGGCCCGCGGAGCGGTGCATCTAAATACTATGAATATGAATGAGTGGGACTGTGTGCTGAGAGCTATTAGATCCAAGGCCGGTGGTGTGTAATCAGCATAGAAAGAACAGTGATAGGAAGAGTCACCTAGGTCACCCTGGAAATGGGTTTGGAGCGATGACTTATGCATACAGGTGTGGCAGCGTTTGGTGTTTGAACCGAAAGCTTCTGCGGCGTCCTCGGGATGGTGTTTCTTCACACACACACGTGAACTACACAGTTCCCACGTGTGCACGGACACACTACACAGTGAGCGAGGGAGTAAAAGAGAGAGAGAGAGAAAGAGAGAGAGATTCAACGTTATCGATACAACACTCACATAAAAGGCTGAGCCCGCCACGCACAACAGGTCTGAAGAACAACTCACAGCCTGCTTTGATTCTACTTGAAGGGGCTGAATTAATGTTACCGTGCTATAGCACCATATTCCACGGCAACATTAATTCTGCCCCCTTCAACAGATTTTGAAGCTTAATTCATAACTTTCACATTGAAAATTTAGTTTTTTTATTAATTATCTATGTTTAAAACTGATATTTCCGCACAGTTGCAGAATATTATCTATAAATTATGCTATTTGTAGAATTATATTCCATTGGTGGCAAGAGCCATTTTGCCCTATTTACCACCAAATAAAATGTGTCCGGAGCTTCAAAAGCTATTTGATATCGCAGCTTATAAAGTTTTGTACAGGACTGTCTCAGAAAATTAGAATATTGTGATAAAGTTCTTTATTTTCTGTAATGCAATTAAAAAATTATTAAATATTAAAAGAATAAAAGGCTTGCAATATTTCAGTTGATTTGTAATGAATCCAGAATGCATGACATTTTTGTTTTTTTAATTGCATTACAGAAAATAAAGAACTTTATCACAATATTCTAATTTTCTGAGACAGTCCTGTATATATATATATATATAAATAAATATATATACTATATATATAATATATATATAATACACCTGATAGATGGTGGATGAGTAGGATGTCACTGAGTTGTGTAATCCGAACATGTTCATCAACTCCAGAGCTTTGTAAAGTCCAAGAAGTGTGGAAAAAACTTACAATCAGTTTGTCAATCAAGTTTTTATTAAACAAAAAATTATGCTTCAATTTATATTGGTTGGCGTTCAGCATTTCAAAAATGGAGATGCATCGTGCGTAGGATTTTTTGCTGAATTGTGTGATTCCAGCACACGAATGCATCTGTGTCTAACTGCTTGAACAATGCACCGTCAGCACATGATTACATTTAAAAAAGAATCCAAACACAATATCTGTTGTTACCACCATTTTATTATCAAGATGAATCTAAGAAGAAGAAAATCCCAAAGGAACAAAAAGGCCTAGAGCCTGGTGTGACTGCACAGATTGAATCATCTCTGGTATAAGTGTCCAATAGACATTTTCTCAAGATGAAATTAGATCCGGTGAAGTTAGAACAGGTCTAATTATTCACCCAAGATAATTTATCGTGTGTTGGTTCTCTGCAATGCTGGCACCGCTCACCTGATTTAGATGCAGCATCTGTTCTTTTAATTCCAGGATCTATCTAGAACCATTTGCTGGGAGCGAGCTTCAAACCAAGACACGGGCCGTATAGGGTCTGGAATGAACGCCGGTGTCACTGCAAATCATTCACCTGAAGGGACTGAGAGGCCGTGGTTAACGCGTCGGCTGGGAGTCACTGGAGGGGCAGGAGTTTCTACTTTGGAGACGCCTGTCCATGCTCCTACACCTCACTGTCAGCCGCCGCTCACTGACAGCCTCACATGGAGGAGCTGCTGCTATTTATGCTGATGTTCTCTCTGCACTGTTTTCATGACACAATCTAAGCATGAACATACCAGTGTACTCTGTGTAATGTTTCACCAGTCCAGTCCAAATGTCACGATTTAACGTCATGCAACATGAAATGAAGAGGCAGGAGCTGCTCGTTAAAGAGACGCATGAATGTTTGAATGCTGCGAGAAAAAAAAAACATGTCCACATTGTTGTTAAAACATTCAATAAAGTGAAACATACATTTTATTATGAAGCCCCTGAAGGAAAATGTGTGATATTACACTTCATAATAAAAAATTATGACTCAAATTAACATGTGTATTGATTTTGCAACATCTGTATTATTTTACTACTGCAGTTATAGATGTGGATGGATTGATGTATGCATGGATGGGTATGTGGGTAGGTGGATGGTTAGATGGCGAGGTGGATAGTTTGATGGATGGATGGTTAGATGGCTTGGTAGATGGATGAATAGTTGGATGGCGAGGTGGGTAGGTGGGTGGATGGAAGGTTGGATGGCTAGATGGATGGAGGGTTTGATGGCTAGGTGGATGGATGGATAGTTGGATGGCTAGGTTGTACTTTATTTTACTACTTATATTTCTGTTTACTTTTACTTTTACTTCACTACATTTTGCAATGAAAACTTGTACTTTTACTCCGATACATTTCCCCTGAAACAGTATTGTTACTCGTTACTACGGAAACAAATAATCATGAGAAACATCGGGGACTGTTGTGGAACACACCGCAGCGCACCTGAACGCAGCACGAGCACCAGGTTGGGGATCAGTGGTCCTTGCCGCGTGTTTTCTCTTCCCAGTGATGCCCAGGATGCTAGCGAGCGAGCGGCTACAGATACGACTCATTTCATGTGGAGCAGCAATGGAAGCTACTCGAATAACCACGGGGACCAAGAGCAACGTCCGTGGCCATATTTGGGCGAACTCTTTTCGTTTGTCGGAGTGAAAGTTTCTTCCTACCGGATGAAGTGCCTCTCATGCCGACCGAAAGCTACGGAGATATTGGCCTTCAACAACTCACCAACCTCAGGAAACACATTGAGGTAAATTAAGATTAATCCCATGAGCCGCAACGTTAATGTTTAGTTTTGATAATCATCATAAACCTGTTAAGATATCTAGCAGTGTTGTCCTCAGGATTGGAGTACGCTATATCTTTGGCAGGAGGGGGGGAGGCAGGTGTCTGATTGTCCTACGCATGTTGTATGTTAGGCTAACATTCGCTAGCTATCCTCAATTAAAGAGACAATTAGCGTGAGTGGAGTAGACGGATCGCTAGCGAGTTAATGAGCTGAAGAAGTGTTGACAGTTGTGAGAATTTGTTGATTTGAGTCGTCTTGGCTATAATATAATGCTAATCATTACAGCATTATTATCATTATTTGTATTAATATTATAAGAGTGACGGTCCAGTAATGGCGACGATATTGATTTGGGACTGTTGTGTTTAACTACAGAGATACAAGTACATATTCACAAATCAACTCTGGATGCACGGACAGTGCATGAAACTAAATGTATAAACCTCAAATTAAAACAAACTATTTAGTACAAAACTGTTGGTTGGGGTCATGACATGTTAGGAAGTGTTATTAATTCTATCATGTCTATAATACTCTCACTTTATTTCAGGAATCAAGCAGCACATGGAAGAACCCTCCCTGCACCTAGGTGATGACACCAGGTCCAGTTCATCTGATGAAGAGGACTTCTTCTTCGTCATCTCAAGCGCATGACAGCAGCAAACAGCTGGATGGAGACGTGGATCACGTTGACTTGCTGAAATGCTTCCCAACTGTGTGCTGCTGTCTGTGAAGCTAGACACACTCTACCTGCACCATCAGGGCCTGTGAAGCTAGACACACTCTACCTGCATCAGGGCCTGTGAAGCTAGACACACTCTACCTGCACCATCAGGGCCTGTGAAGCTAGACACACTCTACCTGCACCAGGGCCTGTGAAGCTAGACACACTCTACCTGCATCAGGGCCTGTGAAGCTAGACACACTCTACCTGCATCAGGGCCTGTGAAGCTAGACACACTCTACCTGCACCAGGGCCTGTGAAGCTAGACACACTCTACCTGCATCAGGCCTGTGAAGCTAGACACACTCTACCTGCATCAGGGCCTGTGAAGCTAGACACACTCTACCTGCATCAGGCCTGTGAAGCTAGACACACTCTACCTGCACCACCAGGGCCTGTGAAGCTAGACACACTCTACCTGCATCAGGCCTGTGAAGCTAGACACACTCTACCTGCACCAGGGCCTGTGAAGCTAGACACACCTCTACCTGCACCATCAGGGCCTGTGAAGCTAGACACACTCTACCTGCATCAGGCCTGTGAAGCTAGACACACCTCTACCTGCACCACCAGGGCCTGTGAAGCTAGACACACTCTCCCTGCATCAGGCCTGTGAAGCTAGACACACTCTACCTACACCAGGGCCTGTGAAGCTAGACACACTCTACCTGCACCAGGGCCTGTGAAGCTAGACACACTCTACCTGCATCAGGGCCTGTGAAGCTAGACACACTCTACCTACACCAGGGCCTGTGAAGCTAGACACACTCTCCCCGCATCAGGCCTGTGAAGCTAGACACACTCTACCTGCACCACCAGGGCCTGTGAAGCTAGACACACTCTACCTGCACCATCAGGGCCTGTGAAGCTAGACACACTCTACCTGCACCACCAGGGCCTGTGAAGCTAGACACACTCTACCTGCATCAGGGCCTGTGAAGCTAGACACACTCTACCTGCACCATGTGAACGGCTCTTCAGCATCGCAGGACTCGTCTTCAGTCCAAGAAGAGCGACACTGAAATCTGTCTATTTTGAAAATCAACTTCTTTTGAAGATGAACAATACATTTTTCACTTTAAAGTGATGATTTTGGTTGTTACTTTTGGTTCTGCTTTTTTCTGTGTTAATCGTGTTTTTATATTTTAGTAATTTCATAGTATTCATATATTGCTAAGTTCATCCTAGCTCATACTCCTTGTTCATGGTGGCCACAGCACCCAAACAAATAAACTTCATAATTCTCAAAATTCTGACCCTTTGTTTTTGTTATTAACAGCATTTACTTTTACTTTCAATACTTAAGTACATTTAATATCAGAAAATTACGTTTGATACTTAAGTTAAAAAAAATCTTATACTTTAATACTTTTACTCAAGTAGTATTCTCATAGGTGACTTTTACTTTTACTTGAGTAATTTTCCAGTCAAGTATCTTTACTTTTACTCAAATATGACTTTTGGGTACTTTATACACCACTGGTGGTTAGGTGGATGACGGATGGTTGGATGGCTAGGTGGGTAGGTGCATGATGGATGGCTAGGTGGGTAGGTGGATGATGGATGGTTGGATGGCTAGGTGGGTAGGTGGATCATGGATGGTTGGATGGCTAGGTGGGTAGGTGGACGATGGATGGTTGGATGGCTAGGTGGGTAGGTGGATGATGGATGGTTGGATGGCTAGGTGGGTAGGTGGATGACGGATGGTTGGATGGCTAGGTGGGTAGGTGGATGACGGATGGTTGGATGGCTATGTGGGTAGGTGCATGATGGATGGTTGGATGGCTAGGTGGGTAGGTGCATGATGGATGGTTGGATGGCTATGTGGGTAGGTGGATGATGGATGGTTGGATGGCTAGGTGGGTAGGTGGATGATGGATGGCTAGGTGGGTAGGTGGATGATGGATTGTTGGATCGCTAGGTGGGTAGGTGGATGGATGGTTGGATGGATAGGTGGATAGGTGGATGGATAGTTGGATGGCTAGGTGGGTAGGTGGATGGATGGTTGGATGGATAGGTGGATAGGTGGATGGATGGTTGGATGGCTAGGTGGATAGGTGGATGGCTGGATGGACATGTCAACATGTGGAGATTGAATGTGTGCATACAAACAAATCAAAGACAATGAGTAGTGGTTCCCACTAAAGACAGGAGCAGCTCCTCTGCGCCTCCTCCTGTGATGACAGGTCTCTGCGTTAGCAGCTCGTCTATGCAGCGGCTCTCTCCTGGCAATGACTGCAATGCAATACACCTCTTCATCTCCTCTTCTGGGTTGTGATTTGATTGGACTGCGGCATGTCAAGATGAAAAACAACCCATTCAAAGTCAAAAGGCTCAATAATTGTAATTTTTCATTTAAATACATTCATGCGTAAAAGGGACATACACACAGGAATGTGTGTTGCAAGTGGATTTTACATTTCTGTGGATGATTTGTTTTGATTTCAGCATTTTAAATCTTCCAAAGGACTGGTTGTCTTCACACTAGAAACAACACCCATCCATCCAGCTAGACCACCTACCTGCCTATCCATCCATCCATCCTCCTACCATCCATGCATGCATGCATCCGTCTGTCCATCTACCCATCCCTACCCATCCATCCATCCCACCTACCTACCATCCATGCATGCATCCGTCCATCCATCCCTACATCCATCAATCCACCTACCTACCTGCCCATCCATCCATCCACCCACCTACCCTCCATGCATCCATCCATCCATCCAGCCACCCACCCACCCACCCACCCACCCACCAACCATCCATCCATCCATACATGAGTCCATCCATCCATCCATGCACCCATCCAATCACAATCTATCGCTGTAGTGGTAAAATAATGCAGACGTTGCAAAATCAATACATCATGTTAAGTCGAGTCAATTTTGATTATGAAGCATAATATCAGACATTTGCTTTAAGATGCTTCAATAATAAAATGTATATACGACTTTATTGAATTTTTTAACTACTATGACGGCAGTAATAAAATGTTTTATAACAATATGACGCGCCTTGAAAGAGTTATTAAATAGCCGAGAGAATGCATAATCACGGACTGCCCCTCCAGAAACAACAAGGCGTTGACTTCTGATTACAGTTTTTCTCGATTGATTACACACAAAAACTGGAACTTATAACACAATGACCACATCCTGTAACTCATGTGCCAACTCCCTAAACCAATTCTGCTAAACTATAAGCACAAGTATCTGCTTTAGACACAGATTTCAATTGTTAGCCACACCTTCAGACAGAACACACTGCTATTCAATTGGCAAAACTTCCATTTCCATGGCTGTTGTGCAATTTGGAATCAAGGCTTTAGCAATATAAGGGCCACAGGTGACCTCCTGATTTGAAGAAGAATGGATGAAAACATGGAAGGTAGAGGAGACCAGAGAGGCAGAGGAGTATTTTTGTTGTTCTTTTTTATTTACATTTTTCTTTCTTTTTTTGTTGACTGTACTGGTCTATTTTCTATTGTTTGTTCTGTGAAAAAATTAGAAAAAAGAAAGAAACATTTTTGTTGTATTGTTTTATATTTTGAGTTAAAACATTATACATTTACAATATTTTACAACAGGAGAAAGCGTACAGTACCACTGGACATGAAAAGGCATAATGCTCCTGACAAGGCCTTCATGCTGGTGTTTTCCCATTTCATAGTAGTGTTTTCCATTGAGCACATAAATGTTCAATCGATGCTTAGAATGTCTACTCATATAATGGGCTGTGTTTGTCATTTGAAAACAAAATACCCGTTTGAGCTGACATAACACTGTTTTGAAAGCAAAGTTGCATTTTGCAGGAGATATAAAGGGTTTTGTATTTTGTGTGAGTGGTTTTGGGATTTGTATTTAGAGTTTTGAGAAAACGAGGAATGCTTTCAAAAAATGTGTTTAAGCAATCGAGAAAAACTGTAATACACAACAGAACTTACATAACACTTGAGATGAACACTAAAAGGTCCGTATGTGACTTTTAATGAAAGCTCAGTCGAGGTTGACCCATTTATTGTTCTGATCTCTGTTGGAACCGACCCACTTCCCCCTTTGTAAAGACGATATGGAGCCAGCTCCTTTCCTGTCTTTATTACATGTGTGTCATGTGTGTGTGTGTGTGTGTGTAAAGTGACTGGTGCTAACGCATTACTCCGGCCACGCTCCCACACCACCACCCTTCCTCTCTGTAAACCGTTAAGACTTCTAGTAGAGATGAAAACAACATGATCTGGGAAAATATTGAATAATCAATAGATGGTAATTCTCTCTGATGACCTGAGTACGTGTGTGGAGGGCCCAAATGGGAGTCAGGCCTTCTCAAGATCCCCCCCCCCCCACACACACACACCAACCGCCCCTTTTGCTCTTTCTGCTTTCACAAGGGAACAATCCATACCCAGCAAATACAATCTAATTCCTCTCTGCCCTGCCAGTTTAAATAGCCTGCATTGAATTAAGTCAGTAAAAACTGAAATCGATCTTTCCGTTAGCCGTCTCGCGGCGGCGCGACGCACCGCTGGGCCCGTAATCACCGCTGATCACCGGGAGAAATTAACCCACGGGGAGTGTATGGTATATAGGTGTGTGTGTGAGAGAGAGAGAGAGAGACACACACTTGTCGGGGGAGGGGGGGAGCAAAAAGAGATATTGCTCCATTGGTTTGCAATAAGTTTTTATTAGCAGTCACAATGGTATTTGAGAGGCATTAAAGATATTACAACCTTGATTTATATAAAGTGCACTGTACTCCCCCGCCGTTAATATGAGCAGATCAATTCCACTGTTGGAATTCACTAAGACGCAGGCGAGTCGTCTACGATTCCCATTCACACACACACACACATGCACGCACGCACGCACGCATGCACACACACACACACACACACACCATCTCAAACACTCATTAACTCTCTACTCTCTCTTTTCTCGCCAAACACTGTGTAGGAACACGGATCAATACAAGTTTGTGATGTGATTCCCACTTTGAGTGCCTCGCTCTCTGCTGATTTTCCCCTTCTCTCCCTCTCCCTCTCTCTCTCTCCCTCTCCCTCTCTCTCTCTCTCTCTTACCCCTCCTTCTCTTCTTTTAGACAAAAACAAGAGGCAGAGCTTGACACATTTTTCAGCTGTTTTGCTCTGAATGTAAATAAAAGACTAAAGAAGTTTTTGTTTTGGGTCAAAGTCAAAACGACTCAAACGACAACTGATTTTTGTTCTGTTGGATGTTTTTGGACAGTGCAAGAGAGAAATTATTAATATTGGACCATGTAAATATAGATGTAATAATGGATGGAATGCCTTTTGGCAGTGGTATTGGAGATTGATCTGCTTTACAGTAAGTCACTATGGAATGATTATTTTAAGAGCACTGGATTTATTCAATTGAAGAAATATATCAAAATTAATATCCATCCATCCATCCATTATCAATACCGCTTCATCCTCATTAGGGTCGCGGGGGCGCTAGAGCCGATCCCAGCTGACATAGGGCGAAGGCAGGGGACACCCTGGACACCCTGGACAGGCCGCCAGTCCATCTCAGTCAAAATGAATATAATAGGCTAATATTTTGTTTTAAATCAATTTTAAAGAATAGTAGACTAGAAAAAAAGACAAGGCTTTAACCTCTGGTGTGTGCCTTAGTCCTGGAGTTCTTTTGACGTCACGTCTCATAGGGTCCATTGGACCTGCTGGGTCTGATGCCATGGCCCTGTTGATGCTCCGCCCACTCCTCCTCTCTACCTCCATCTGCCTGATGGATCATGGAGGTCTGGATCGTGGTCCATGTCTACTTCCAACTATTCATACACTCTGTCATACACACACACACACACACACACACACACACACACACACACACACACACACACACACACACACACACACACACACACACACACACACACGGTTGATTCAAAGCACACATAAGTAATTAAACGGCTGATGCCAGTGTGTATTATTCATCAAGATCAAGATCAAGATCAAGATGTTTTATTTGTCACATACACACACAGGGTGTGCAGTGAAATGAAAGTGGCAATGCTCAGCAGGAATGTGCAAGGGCAACAAGTACACACTATTTACAATAAAAAACAACACAATATTTACAGTAAGTGTGTGTGTGTGTGTGTGTGTGTGTGTGTGCCTAAGAGGGGCAGTTGTGTGGGTCTATGTGGGGGTCCTGGTGAGGTCGGAGTTCACAGTCCTGATGGCCTGAGGAAAGAAACTCCGTCTCAGTCTCTCTGTTCTTGCAGCGTGACTACGGAGGCGCCTGCCTGACCGCAGCAGCTGAAACAGTCTGTTGTTGGGGTGGTGAGGATCCTTCATGATCCTGCCGGCTCTGGTTCTGCACCTCCTGGTGTACAAGTCCTGCAGGGTGGGAGTGTAGTTCCAATAGTGCGTTCAGCCGAACGCACTACTCTCTGCAGAGCCTTCCTGTCCTGAGCGGAGCAGTTGCCAAACCAGGCTGTGATGCTTCCTGTCAGGACGCTCTCTACAGCTCCAGAGTAGAAGGACTGAAGGATCCTCCGGGAAACTTTAAATTTCCTCAGCTGCCTGAGGTGGTAGAGGCGCTGCCTTGCCTTTCTCACCAGAGTGTCTGTGTTTGTTGACCATGTCAGATCCTCGGTGATGTGGACTCCCAGGTATTTATACCCGCTCACCCTCTCCACAGTAGTCCCGTTAATCCCCAGTGGTGAGTACGTCCTCTGTTGTTGTACCCTCCTAAAGTCCACAATCAGCTCCTTAGTTTTGGTGACATTCATGATGAGGCTGTTGTCCTGGCACCAGAGTGACAGATCAGCAACTTCCTCCAGGTAGGCCTTCTCGTCGTTGTCGGAGATCAGGCCCACCACCACTGTGTCATCCGCAAACTTGATGATGGTGTTGGAGCTGAACCTGGCCACACAGTCATGTGTGTACAGGGAGTACAGTAGGGGCTGAGGACGCAACCCTGGGTGGATCCTGTGTTCAGGGTGAGGGATTTGGAGGTGTGTGCCCACCCTGACCACCTGTGGCCTGGCGGTCAGGAAGTCCAGGATCCAAGCACACAGGGGGGTGTTCAGTCCCAGCTCAATCAGCTTGCCGGCCAGTCTGGAGGGGACTATGGTGTTGAAAGCTGAACTATAATCAATGAACAGCAGTCTCACATAGCCCCCTCTGGCTGTCCAGATGAGAGAGTGTGGTGTGCAGTACCTGGGAGACAGCATCATCCGTGGATCTGTTTGGGCGATAAGCAAACTGCAGCGGGTCCATGGAGGAAGGGAGGAAGGCGCAGATGTAGTCCTTTATCAGCCTCTCAAAGCATTTCATGACCACCGAGGTGAGGGCCACCGGTCGGTAGTCATTCATACATGCTGGAGAAGCATTCTTGGGCACAGGGACAATAGTGGATCTCTTGAAGCAGGCGGGGACCACGGACTCAGCCAGGAGAGGTTGAATATTGTGGTGAACACTGGAGCTAGCTGGTTAGCACAGGTCTTCAGTACTCGCCCAGATATGCCATCTGGACCTGCAGCTTTCCTGGTGTTCACCATAACAGAGCCCTCCTCACACTGTGCTCGGTCACAGAGAGTGTGTGTTCATCCCCAGCGGTAGAACTCACCTCGGCTACGCTTAACGGTGTTGTTGATAGCCGGCGAGTAAGCGCTGTTGTTGCTAGCCTGAAACCGTGCATAAAATGAGTTCTGGTCGTCCGCTAGGGATGCGTCGGCACTCACCATTGCGCGCGGTCTGCTCTGGTAGTCTGTGATAGTCCGTAGCCCCTGCCATAGGCGCCTGGTGTCGCGCTGCTCCATCTGTGATTCCACTCTGTCTCGGTACCTCCTCTTGGCTTCCTTCACCGCCCTCCTCAGTCCATAGACCGCTGCCTTGTACTCGTCCATGTTGCCGGATACAAGACCGGAGTTATAGGCAGCAGTACGGGCGTTCACAGCTTCACGGATGGATCTATCAACCCACGGCTTTTGGTTAGGAAAGACCCTAACTTTTACCGTGGGGACGATGGTGTCCGCTAGCGTTGCTATGAGGCTCATTGCTACTTCCGCAAACTCGCTGACGTCACTGGAACTGGATTGGATCATGTCCCAGTCGACGACACGCAGAGCGTCCTGTAGCTCAGCCTCTGATTGGTCAGACCACCGCTTCGCGTTCCTCGTCACTACCGCTTCCCGCGATCTTTTGCCGGTACTCCGGAAGCAGAAAAATGGCGGCATGGTCTGATTTTCCGAACGGAGGGAGAGAGACAGCCTTGTAGCCTCTCTTGAATGGCGTATAGCAGTGGTCCAACGTTCTTTCCCCTCTGGTAGCACACGTAATGTGCTGGTGAAAGTTCGGCATGACTTTTTTTAGGTTTGCCCTATTAAAGTCCCCAGCCACCACCACAGCCGCGTCGGGATACTTGTTCTGATGCCGACATAACACATCATGTAGGTCCGATAGTGCTACGTCGGTGTCCGCTTGTGGTGGAATGTGACGGCTGTGGTGATGACCGAGCTGAACTCCCGGGAAGGTAGAATGGGACGGCATGAGATCGTCAGATGTTCCAGGTTCGGCGAGCAGGAACGAGAAAGAGTCTTAATGTTCTTGGGGTTGCACCACTTGTTGTTAGTCATGAAGCAAACCCCTCCACCCTTAGATTTACCAGACTCTTCCGTTCTGTCTGCACGGAAAACAGAGAAGGACTCGGTTGGGCATATGACTCGATCCGGCACCAGCGGGTTCAGCCATGTTTCCGTCAGACAAAAGATGTTACAGTCCCTCATGTCCCGTTGGAATCTGATCCTTGCCCTAACATCATCCATCTTATTTTCCAGAGACTGGACGTTAGCAAGAAGGATGCTGGGCAAAGGTGGACGGTGGGCTTGAACTCTCAGTCTGTTCCGAATTCCGCTCCGTTTCCCTCGATGTTTTCGTCGTCTCCCCGTAGTAGCGGCTCCACTGTTGTTGTTGTGGTTCGCTCGTACGATCTCGGCCGGCCACGCTGGATCGATGGAAAAAGTGGACAAAAACCCTTGTTTTGCGCAAAAGTTTATGTCCAAAAGTGTGCTGCGGTCGTATGCTGTTAGTGCCGATGTGTTTGTGGCAAAGAAAACATTAAAAATAAACACAAAAACTAAAAGAGCGCACAATCTCCGCGGAGCTACCTCGACGGCGTCTGGACACAGCCGCGCCATAGTTCAGCCTTTGTGTTGATGCTTTTATTTACTTTTTTCATTTGATGTGCTGCCATGTCAACGGGCTCCGTATGATTCCTGTAACGCTCGGCAGCTCGTAGCCTGTTGTTGTGTTGTTGTGTGTTGTTGTGTCGGGACGTCGTGCACATGGACTGAATGGACCAACACATGGTGGTTCTGTCCTCTTGCTGTGAGCACTCCGTCAGTAACGAGGTCAGTGTGTTCGTTGTGTATCTGGTTTCTTATTAAAAGAAGCTGACTTTAGGGCGGACTGGGAACAAGTATAATGATCTTTTGATGGCTGGAGAGTGAGCGCTCATATATTCACTCAGCCGATATGACAGTCACTCTGGGAGTGGGTGTCGACTTGAGGAAGATCTAATGGGGAGGTCTCTGACAGAAGCCCCCCCCCCTCCCTAGAAAAGCCAGCTCTCTCATTACCAACGCTGACTTTCATTTACCAGCCGGCAACTGCCCCACTTTTGAAAAATATATATATTTATTGTTTTTTTTCTTTTTGCAGCGGCAGAAAAATTGCCAAAATTTGATAAAAAAACGCCGCCCTTGCGCTCAATTTTCCACGCGTCTGTCTTCGGGGAGCCGTCGGAGCTTTACGTCAATTAGGAAGAACGCCGAGCGAAGGCATCATTTATAATCGAGAACAAAATAATCACAAAACATTCAACCCTGGAGGGATCGGCAACACAATTTGGTTATGCCACAGATCTTTCATCGTGCCCCCCCCCTCCTCCTCCCTCCCCCCCGCCCCATCCACTTGCCTGTCACTCCTAGTATCCGTTTCCCACTCACATCTGGGAGCTATTAGGGGCTAATTAGCAGATAATCAATGTTTAATTAAAATGGGGTTGTTAATTAAAATGACTGGTGGAGGGGTGTGGGACCCCGTCCGCCCCCCCCCCCCCACTCTCACGCCTCAGGCCTCAACGCGGCGCCGCTCTGGGGGAGACGTGCCGAGATCCGCTAAACTGTAACTTTGGGAACTTCAGAAACAGAGTTCCTAAAGCTATTAAAAGCAAATTGAATTGAAGCTCCGGCATCAAGTTGGCGAGTGAAGGATTGTACAGCCGGCGTTGGGATAACACCCCGAGGTGTCATGGCACCCGGCTGCATTCATGGGGCTGACCTCAGACTTTGTTTCACTGGTGATATGTGAACAGAGCTTCAGCTCAGCGGAAGACAATAGACTATAAATGACCTCATGGTGGTGATATTTTCTTCTGGGTGCAGTTAATCCATACTCGTGGAGGATGACGGATGGCCTTTTGACTTGTTTTTTGTGGCTGTGATTGAGCGCCAGCCTCCACTGTCTTGTTTCAGTTGAACAAATGAGCTCCAGCGAGAGTCGCCACCAGCGGAGGCTTCACAACGAGCTCCTTTATCCACTGGAAGTTTGGTGAGAGAGGGAGAGGGGAGAGGTTTAGACGTGACACACAAATGGAGCAATGAGTGAGTGTGAGAGTGTGTGTGTGTGTGTGTGTGTGTGTGTGTGCGTCCCCTGGCCGTGTCAAGCTGTATTTTTAAGCCGCAGCTAATTGGAAACACAGTCCAACAGGTGCCTCATAAGAACAATATCCGCTTTATTGCAGCCAGTCATTAACATTGACCTTTAGCTAAGGAGGACAAGTGCTGGAGCTGAGAGAGAGAGAGAGAGAAAAAGAATGACAGCGAGAGAGAATGAGAGAGGATGAACAGAGTGAGAGAGAGAGAGAGAGCGACAGATCACAGTAATTAAAGTCTACGGCAGACCTGAAGGCATTATGCAAATAAAAGATGAATTCCAAAGTTCAACACATTGCAATTACGCACGCACGCACGCACACACACACACACACACACACACACACACACACACACACACACACACACACACACACACACACACACACACACACACACACACACACACACACTATATTCCAAGCTATATATAAATAAATATATATATATGTATATAGAAGCTCCACAACACTGAACAACATTTACTTGTATATATATATATATACTTTTCATCTTCGCTGCTCATATCCAAAACACATACATTTAAACATTGCTGGATTTAAACTAATTACAAACTCAACAAATATGTTCGTAATGAAACGCTGGACATGTTGGTTGGACCTCAAGGAAACACAAAATACGCTAATACACATAAACACTAATACACATAAACACTAATACACAGAATACACTAATAATACGCTATGATGAGTAGACGTTAATCTAAACACAATCCTCTTCCATGTCAACGGTGGATGTAAAGACATTTTCATAGAGTTCCAGTAATAATTCACCTTTCAGAGATCCATGAAGTGTCTCTGGTACAATGTGATTGACAGAGCAGACCCCCCCCCCCCCAGGTGGGGGTTGCTGGGTGAACATTTAAAACATTGTGGACATTTCGACTATCACAGTCTAATTATACAATTTTAATCATAACCCTTGAGTGCACGGCGACCTTTAAACAAGTTACACATTTTAATAAGAGGAATGTAAAGAACACTTTAATCCTATTAGAGCTAAACTCCGTTTTACTATTCACTGTGCGTCCAGGTCTCCGGGGCCTCCGTGTATTTTTTGCTTAAACTCAAAAAATTCAAATCATAAACTAAAAGTGCTGACCCGCACAAAACTACACAAAAGTAACTCGCAGGTTGGAGAACACAAAGTTGTCACGATGACGGCAACGGAACACAAGCTCCCCGGGCCGATTGGACGTCTGCCCGTCTCGGGTTCTGTCTCCGACACGGAGGCGGGCGGTGTGCAGAGGCAGCTCTGCTGTGACAGCAACACGAGCGCTGATTGTTTCGGTGTGTGAAGAGGAGGCCCGGCGCCTGGCGCCACTCGGCCCAGCCTCCAGCGCGGAGAGGATGGCGGAGGAAGCAGATTGACTGTGGCAGCCGGGCTAACTTTGAGGGCGACTCTGTGTGACACTGAGAAATCATTATTTTGGCTTTTCCCTCACCATCATCACATTCCTGCTCGGCTCGCAGCTCTCAGACGCGACGGCAGGAAGCCGGCGCCGGGCGAGCTTTCTTTACTCTCCTCACTTTCTGTCATTATCCTCTTTCCAACTTTCCTCTCCTTTCTTCTGCATTCTCCTTTATACTACATTCCTTGACAGAGTACTATTGGTAATGTTTACATGTCTGATTGTCTCTGGTTGATGTCGTGGTCTGGTTCATGAAAGCTTCACGTTGGTCTCGTGGGTCACGCGCCCAGCAGGAAGTCATCACAATTATGTTTCCCATTGAGCTTTGAATGTTCACCTGCCTTATGAATCAGTAACGAGTCCCCGTCAACTCCTCCATGCATATCAATGTGTCCCCAGTCTGCTCGGTTACCGCATGGACACTTTTCATCAGTTACTACGACTGGTTTCTTTAGAAAGAGATAGAATAAATTAGACTACGACAGTCTATCATATTAAAAATCTGTGAAAGTAAAAGAGAGAGAGAAAAAGAGAGAGAGTTCAATTCTGATCCTCCATCATTGACTCCATCCTCTGCTCCTCCATCATTGAGTCCATCCTCTGCTCCTCCATCATTGAGTCCATCCTCTAATCCTCTATCATTGAGGGAACATATGGTGTAACACCACCAGGTCACTGGGGGGACATATGGCGCGGCTGTGTCCAGACGCCGTCGAGGTAGCTCCGCGGAGATTGTGCGCTCTTTTAGTTTTTGTGTTTATTTTTAATGTTTTCTTTGCCACAAACACATCGGCACTAACAGCATACGACCACAGCACACTTTTGGACATAAACTTTTGCGCAAAACAAGGGTTTTTGTCCACTTTTTCCATCGATCCAGCGTGGCCGGCAGAGATCGTCGAGCGAACCACATCAACAACAGTGGAGCCGCTACTACGGGAGACGAAAACATCGAGGAAGCGGGCGAATCGGAACAGACTGAGAGTTCAAGCCCGCCCACCTCTGCCCAGCATCCTTCTTGCTAACGTCCAGTCTCTGGAAAATAAGATGGATGATGTTAGGGCAAGGATCAGATTCCAACGGGACATGAGGGACTGTAATATCTTTTGTCTGGCGGAAACATGGCTGACCCGCTGGTGCGGATCGAGTCATATGCCCAACCGAGTCCTTCTCTGTTTCCGTGCAGACAGAACGGAAGAGTCTGGTAAATCTAAGGGTGGAGGGTTTTGCTTCATGAACAACATGTGGTGCGACCCAAGAACATTAAGACTCTTTCTCGTTCCTGCTCGCAACCTGGAACATCTGACGATCTCATGCCGTCCATTCTACCTTCCCGGAGTTCAGCTCGGTCATCACCACAAGTCTACATACCACCACAAGCGGACACCGGCGTAGCACTATCGGACCTACATGATGTGTTATGGCATCAGAACAAGTATCCAGCGGCTGTGGTGGTGGCTGGGACTTTAACAAGGCTAACCTAAAAAGTCATGCGAACTTTCACCAGCACATTACGTGTGCTACCAGAGGAAAGAACGTTGGACCACTGCTATACGCCATTCAAGAGAGGCTACAAGGCTGTCTCTCTCCTCCGTTCGGAAAATCAGACCATGCCGCCATTTTTCTGCTTCCGGGTTACCGGCAAAAGATCGCGCTGGAAGCGGTAGTGACGAGGAACGTGAGCGGTGGTCTGACCAATCAGAGGCTGAGCTACAGGCGCTCTGCGTGTCGTCGACTGGGACATGATCCAATCCAGTTCCAGTGGCGTCAGCGAGTTTCGGAAGTAGCAATGAGCCTCATAGCAGCTTAACGGACACCATTGTCCCCACGGTAAAGTTAGGGTCTTTCCTAACCAAAAGCCGTGGGTTGATAGATCCATCCGTGAAGCTGTGAACGCCCGTGCTGCCTATAACTCCGGTCTTGTATCCGGCAACATGGACGAGTACAAGGCAGCGGTCTATGGACTGAGGAGGCGGTGAAGGAAGCCAAAAGGAGGTACCGAGACAGAGTGGAATCACAGATGGAGCAGCGCGACACCAGGCGCCTATGGCAGGGCTACGGACTATCACAGACTACCAGAGCAGACCCGCGCTATGGTGAGTGCCGACGCATCCCTAGCGGACGACCTGAACTCATTTTATGCACGGTTTGAGGCTAGCAACAACAGCGCTAGCTCGCGCTAACAACAACACCGTTAAGCGTGGCAGGTGAGTTCTACCGCTGGGGATGAACACACTCTCTGTGACCGAGCACAGTGTGAGGAGGGCTCTGTTGAGGGTGAACACCAGGAAAGCTGCAGGTCCAGATGGCATATCTGGGCGGTACTGAAGACCTGTGCTAACCAGCTAGCTCCAGTGTTCACCACAATATTCAACCTCTCCTGGCTGAGTCCGTGGTCCCCGCCTGCTTCAAGAGATCCACTATTGTCCCTGTGCCCAAGAATGCTTCTCCAGCATGTATGAATGACTACCGACCGGTGGCCCTCACCTCGGTGGTCATGAAATGCTTTGAGAGGCTGATAAAGGACTACATCTGCGCCTTCCTCCCTTCCTCCATGGACCCGCTGCAGTTTGCTTATCGCCCAAACAGATCCACGGATGATGCTGTCTCCCAGGCACTGCACACCACACTCTCTCATCTGGACAGCCAGAGGGGGGGCTATGTGAGACTGCTGTTCATTGATTATAGTTCAGCTTTCAACACCATAGTCCCCTCCAGACTGGCCGGCAAGCTGATTGAGCTGGGACTGAACACCCCTGTGTGCTTGGATCCTGGACTTCCTGACCGCCAGGCCACAGGTGGTCAGGGTGGGCAGACACACCACCAAATCCCTCACCCTGAACACAGGATCCCCCCAGGGTTGCGTCCTCAGCCCCCTACTGTACTCCCTGTACACACATGACTGTGTGGCCAGGTTCAGCTCAACACCATCATCAAGTTTGCGGATGACACAGTGGTGGTGGGCCTGATCTCCGACAACGACGAGAAGGCCTACCTGGAGGAAGTTGCTGATCTGTCACTCTGGTGCCAGGACAACAGCCTCATCATGAATGTCACCAAAACTAAGGAGCTGATTGTGGACTTTAGGAGGGTACAACAACAGAGGACGTACTCACCACTGGGGATTAACGGGACTACTGTGGAGAGGGTGAGCGGGTATAAATACCTGGGAGTCCACATCACCGAGGATCTGACATGGTCAACAAACACAGACACTCTGGTGAGAAAGGCAAGGCAGCGCCTCTACCACCTCAGGCAGCTGAGGAAATTTAAAGTTTCCCAGAGGATCCTTCAGTCCTTCTACTCTGGAGCTGTAGAGGCGTCCTGACAGGAAGCATCACAGCCTGGTTTGGCAACTGCTCCGCTCAGGACAGGAAGGCTCTGCAGAGAGTAGTGCGTTCGGCTGAACGCACTATTGGAACTACACTCCCCACCCTGCAGGACTTGTACACCAGGAGGTGCAGAACCAGAGCCGGCAGGATCATGAAGGATCCTCACCACCCCAACAACAGACTGTTTCAGCTGCTGCGGTCAGGCAGGCGCCTCCGTAGTCACGCTGCAAGAACAGAGAGACTGAGACGGAGTTTCTTTCCTCAGGCCATCAGGACTGTGAACTCCGACCTCACCAGGACCCCACATAGACCCACACAACTGCCCTCTTAGGCACACACACACACACACACACACACACACACACACACACACACACTGTAATATTTGTTTGTTTTTATTGTAAATAGTGTGTACTTGTTGCCTGCACATTCCTGCTGATGCTGCATTGTTCATTTCACTGCACACCCTGTGTGTGTATGTGACAAATAAAACATCTTGAATCTTGAATCTTGAATTGAGTCCATCCTCTAATCCTCTATCATTGAGTCCATCCTCTAATCCTCTATCATTGAGTCCATCCTCTACTCCTCCATCACTGAGTCCATCCTCTACTCCTCCATCACTGAGTCCATCCTCTACTCCTCCATCACTGAGTCCATCCTCTACTCCTCCATCACTGAGTCCATCCTCTACTCCTCCATCATTGACTACATCCTCTATTCCTCCATCATTGAGTCTTCTGTAATCGGGTTCATCAATAAAGCAGGACCCCCACTCACTAACTCTGACTCTTACACACCTTGCACAACTATTCTTTATTAATATACACAGAAAACTTTAATAAAAAAAAAAAAAAAAAATATGTTTCTTCGTTGAACATATTTTATCTTATAATTGTCCAATTTTCTATTTTTAAATCTAATACTCTAGCATTGTGTTTATTGTAACGCACCATTCACTAAGCCCCATTCCTTACATGTGTAAAGTACTTGGCAACACACTGATTCTGATTCTGAGTGGGTGAATAATCTGAAAAAAAGAAAAAAAAACTCCTGTTTCACTAAACCGGATTTAAATGTATCCCATAGCATGAATAATAATAACTAAAGGTCCAGGTGCCATTCATAACCACAATATCTCTTCCATCACCAAATCATTATAAAACCTCAACATGTCACCAGAAAATTAGAATAGTCCTGCCATCAGAATTTGCATAAGAAACTGCAACGTAATAATAATAATAATATATCCCCAAAACATGCATACATCTCCCCATTAACTTATTTTGCCATAGTTTTACATTTAAATAAAATGTGCATTGAACTGCCCAAGTCACACATGAGGATACCCTCCATGTGATGGTGTAAATCTCTGTTGAATATGATCTGGATGCGTTGCCAGCTCCCTCAGATATGAGCTCCAGTGTCACAATAGATTAGTGTGAACCTCCCACGTCGCCAAACACTCCGCAATCTGCATCAGAACCACCGACGTGGAATATGCTAATGTTTGCATGTAAAGTACTATGTTGTCCACATTTGCATAAAAAAAGCATTTTAACCATTGTTGCGTGAAAACAACTGCCACAAAAAATGTACTTTTTGAAATGACCATGTGAGCTCAGAGTTTCAATAGAATCACCGTACATCACAAAGATTCCCGTAACAAGCTTTTGATTGCCATCCTGCCAGAACCATCCGGAACCTGCGTATCACATCCAGGGTCCACTTTCAGATTCTGATTTTCCATTTTACAAACTGTTGAGTTTTTGTTGGATGATATCCCAACAGTGACAGATATCTCTGAATAATACACGTTGGCATTGAAAACGAGACCTGAACCGAAAAGGGAAACATTGGCATGGAAACAGTTGCATTGGCTCTGGAGCGAGTGTTATGAATGACTGTATGTGAGGCTGACAGCGGTTCTGTTGCCACGGTCTGGGTGTTGGCGTGTACATGGAGGAGTTTGAGGGGAGAGCATATTGATTTTGTTATATTTACATCTTATCTGCATATTAAGGAGGACACGCCGCTCTCCTCGACCCGCGGTTCCCTCCGACGCCTCTGGCAGCGCCATGCAGCCCGTCGTTGGTTTAACCCACGAAGACGTGGAGACTCACATCGCTCTGTGAAAGCTCAGATATTGTTGTTGTTGTGAATTTTATTCAGTCAATCATTGCAATAAACGATGAAGCCTCGATAACCACCAACGTTAGTCACAGAGTTCCACAAGGTTCTGTGCTTGGAACACTTTTATTTACCTTATATATGCTTCCTTTGGACAATATTCTGAGGAAACACTCCATAAACTTTCATTGTTATGCAGATGAAAACAGAGGAGTCCAACCAGCTCAGTAAAATCCAAGCATGTCTTAAAGACATACAAACATCGATGACCTGCAACGTCTTGATGTTAAACTCAGACAAAACTGAAGTAATTTTACTCTGAGCACCTCAGAGATCAATTATCTGGTGATGTGGTTTCTGTAGACGGCATTGCCCTAGCATCCAACATCACTGTAAAGAATCTCGGCGTTATCTTTGATCGGGACTTGTCCTTTAACTCCCACGTAAAGCAAATCTCAAGGACTTCATTCTTTCATCTACGTAATATTTCAAAAATCAGGCACATCTTGTCTCAAAAAGATGCAGAAAAATTGGTTCACACGTTCGTTACTTCGAGACTGGATTACTGCAACTCCTTATTAGCAGGCTGCTCTAATAAGTCTCTTAGGTCCCTCCAGTTGATCCAGAATGCTGCAGCTCGTGTTCTCACTAAAACTAAGAAAAGAGATCACATCACTCCTGCACTAGCTGCTCTGCACTGGCTCCCAGTAAAATCAAGAATCACTTTTAAAATTCTTCTCTTAACCTACAAAGCCTTGATTGGTGATGCACCATCATATCTTAAGGAGCTTGTAGTACCATATTGACCCACTAGAGAGCTGCGCTCACTAAATGCAGGACTACTTGTAGTTCCTAGAGTCTTAAAAAGTAGAATGGGAGCCAGAGCCTTTAGTTATCAAGCTCCTCTTTTATGGAACCAGCTTCCACCTTCAGTCCGGGAGGCAGACACAGACACCTCGTTTAAGAGTCGACTGAAGACTTTCCTCTTCGACAGAGCTTATAGTTAGGGCTGAATCAGGTTCACCTGGTCCAGCCCCTTGATATGCTGCTATAGGCTTATAGCTGCCGGGGGACGTTTTAGGATACACTGAGCACCTATCTCCTCTTTTCTCCGTCCTCATGGATGAATATTCATCTCTCTAGTAACTCTGCTTTCTCCGCTTTCTCTGCTTTCTCCCCGGTGTCCTTTTGACGTCATAGATCCCATCTGCTTGATGGATCATCGTGGTCTGGATCGTGGAATATGACTACTACCAACTATGCCATGGCCTTGTTGAGACTCCACCCACTCCTCCTCTCTACCTCCATCTATCTGATGGATCATCGAGGTCTGGATCGTGGAATATGACTACTACCAACTATTCATACACTCTGTCATATTCATTGATTGTGTTGTTACTCTGTTTTAATTTGTGTATAATGATTCCCTCTGTAAGGAGTCACGTGACCAGCTGGACGGAGATGGCAGCATAAAGCTCAGCTCCTAGCCCAACCTTGTCAAATAGTTGTTTAATTGGTTCCAACCTCGATATTTTATACTTTTTTGTTTGATAAAGACAGTTAAAGTAGAATGGCAGGCAAAGGCAGATCTCAACGCAATAATACTGATGCCATTGCAGAGGCAGTGCTGGAGAAACAGCAAAGCTACTTCGAGCCACGCTTTGCTCGGATTCAACAGGTGGGGATCGACAACGACGAGAAGCTAACTGCTATCCATGCACAGCTAGCATCTCTCACTGCGAGCCTTGGCTCTATCAGGTCTGAGGTGGACAGCCTAAGAACTACGATGGAAAGTAACTCAAGCGTTCTTGATAGCCATGACCATGCTTTTGAAGAGCTGGAAGTGAAGCTAGCAGATATGGAGGACAGAAACCGAATGTGCAATATTCGTGTCATTGGTTTGAAAGAGGGGCTAGAAGGTTCTAGCGCTACTCAATATCTTTCGCGCTCCCTGTCTGAGTGGTTCCCACAACTGGCAGATCTTCAGATCGATATTATGAGAGCTCACCGAATCTACAGTGAACGGAAGAATAATGTCACTACTAATCGCACGTTGATTTTCAACGTGCTTCGCTACACAACCAGGCAGGTGATTCTTCGGGCTGCGCGGAAATCGCCTCCCACCATCGATGGTCGGAAAATTCGCTTCTCCCCGGATTACAGCAATTACACAGTCAAACGCCGCCAAGCTTTTCGTCAAGCTATGGATTCAGCTCGCACCAAGGCTCTTGACTTTTTCCTGCTCTATCCGGCAACCCTGAAGATCAAGGAAGGCGCCCAGTTTAGAGCATTCACCTCCGCTGAAGATGTTGAGAAGTACGTGAGTCGAGCTCCCTCTCGCCCGCATACTGCAACGGAGACGACCGACGGACCGGCTGCTAACAGGAACGACGAGAATGCATTGGAAGAAGTGCAGGATTAAACTGTCTGCCTGACGAGAATGGACCCTCGGTTTGTCTCAATATCCCAGTTCTAGTGTTATTACATTGTTGTCTGCTTTGTAGAGACGGAATGCCATATTGAACTGTTTTTCTATAGCCTAGCCTGCTCGCTAGGCTTGTTAGGCTAAAATAAGTTAACTACTAGGCTGGTGTATATTTGGAGGGCTTTTCTCCCATCAACCGTGACCAATTATCTTCAACGGTTTCTACTTCGAACACGTCTACCTGTCTCTTGGACCCCATTCCGACGAGGCTGCTTAAAGACGTTTTGCCTTTAATTGGCAGCTCTCTATTAGATATTATCAATGTGTCTCTGCTAACAGGCCACGTACCACACTCCTTCAAAGTGGCTGTTATTAAACCTCTCCTGAAGAAGCCCACTCTGGATCCAGAGGTGTTGGCTAACTACAGACCGATCTCTAACCTCCCTTTCCGCTCCAAGATCCTTGAGAAAGTGGTCGCAAATCAGTTGTGCGACTTTCTACATCATAATAGTTTATTTGAGAAATTTCAATCAGGATTTAGAAAACACCACAGCACAGAGACAGCACTGGTGAAAATTACAAATGACCTCTTAATGGCAGCAGATAAAGGACTCATCTCTGTACTGGTCTTGTTAGACCTTAGTGCTCCATTCGACACCATTGACCATGACATCCTATTACAGAGACTGGAGCAGTCGATTGGCATTTCAGGCACGGCACTAATTTGGTTTAAATCCTATTTATCAGATCGATCACAATTTGTATTTGTAAACGATGACGCCTCGATAACCACCAACGTTAGTCACGGAGTTCCACAAGGTTCTGTGCTTGGACCAATTTTATTTACCTTATACATGCTTCCATTGGGCAATATTATCAGGAAACATTCCATAAACTTTCATTGTTATGCAAATGACACTCAACTATATCTATCGATAAAACCAGAGGAGAGCAACCAACTCTGTAAAATTCAAGCATGTCGTTAAGACATAAAAACATGGATGACCTGCAACTTCTTGATGTTAAACTCAGACAAAACCGAAGTAATTTTAATCAGCCCTGAGCACCTCAGAGATCAATTATCTGGTGATGTGGTTTCTGTAGACGGCATTGCTCTAGCATCCAACACCACTGTAAAGAATCTTGGCGTTATCTTTGATCGGGACTTGTCCTTTAACTCCCACGTAAAGCAAATCTCAAGGACTGCATTCTTTCATCTACGTAATATTTCAAAATCAGGCACATCTTGTCTCAAAAGATGCAGAAAATTGGTTCACGCGTCGTTACTTCGAGACTGGATTACTGCAACTCCTTATTATCAGGCTGCTCTAATAAGTCTCTTAGGTCCCTCCAGTTGATCCAGAATGCTGCAGCTCGTGTTCTCACTAAAACTAAGAAAAGAGATCACATCACTCCTGCACTAGCTGCTCTGCACTGGCTCCCAGTAAAATCAAGAATCACTTTTAAAATTCTTCTCTTAACCTACAAAGCCTTGATTGGTGATGCACCATCATATCTTAAGGAGCTTGTAGTACCATATTGCCCCACTAGAGAGCTACGCTCACTAAATGCGGGACTACTTGTAGTTCCTAGAGCAGGGGTGGGCAAACTTTTTGACGTGCGGGCCACATTCGGTTCTGAAATCTGACAGAGGGGCCGGGCCAGGAGCATTTGGACATGCAATGTAATTTATTAAACCTGGAGATTGCATCTGTTTTTTATACATTTCAATTTAAGGTGCAAAGTTAAAGTAATCACCATTTACTGGAAAGAGATCAATGGAATCACTTTCAACATTCAAAACAAATTATTACCCAACGAAATACTCAAGCTCAATAATTTCTAATTGTTTTAAACCCCGCAAAATAATGGACGGATTGTCCTGAGAGATAGACTGTATTAAATATCCTGCCTGCAGCAGAAACTAGAAAGGGGTCTTTAAATTGAGGGCGATGTGCGGCGTCATCTGGTCAGCATGTGTATGAGCCCGTCACAAACAGACTGACAGCGCTTTACTCGATAAAATATGACCCTAAAGCTGACAATTGAAGTTCGATTTTTAAAAATTATTCATATCTCTTCTGAAAACACACCTTTACTCATGTGGACGAACTGTTTGTGTTTGAAATTGGTTTACCAAAGGTCATAGGTTCTCAAAAGCAGTTAAATATCTGAATACAATGCTAGATACATGTAATTGCACCTGTCCATCCTGGAGAGGGATCCTCCTCTGTTGTTCCTGATCCGATGTGAGGTCAAAGGTCAAAGGTCAGGGATGTCTATATGCACAGATTGTAAAGCACTCCGAGTCAAATTTATAATTTGTGAAATTGGTCTCTACAAATAAACTGAATTGAATAAATGAGGAAAACCAAATTTTGTATTAACGTTTTTTCGTAAAAATGATGTGGTCTGTCACACATTCACCAAAATGATAAAGATGGGACTGAGAAAAGACTTCATATTGCAGATAAAGTTTCATGGGGTGTGTGCAAATAAAAAATGACCATTACATTAATTTTTTTTATAAATATGTATTGTACATAAAAATTAAAACAATTCTACATTATATACATGTTGATAAATAGAAAACAGAACACAACTATTGACTATTTACAATATGGCTTCACTATAATAACATCATGTCATCGTGTCATGAGTCCTCTCTGCTGGCCGGGCAGGTGGAGCTGCAGGCTGCGCTGCAGGCGCTGGTGAATCCTCTCTGTAAAATACAAGACTAGTCAGCACCGCGCACAAGTTACGGACACCGGGACGGACACCGTGACACGTAACGTGTAGTAAAGACTCTTACCCGGTCCAAGTGGACCTCTTCTGGCTGCGTGTTCCTCCTCGTGGCTCTGCAGCTGCTCCAGGCTCCGCGCTGCTCGCCAAAATCACTGCGGCTGTTTCTAGATGAGCCCCACCTGTGTGGTGGGCGGGTCCCCCTTGTGATTTACTGAGTGTTCATTGGTTGTTTTTTTCTCGCAAAATGTTGACAGACAAACGGATTGACTAATCATGGTGAAGGGTTTTGTGTGACGAGTACTTTCCGCGCCAACGCACACCGGAAGTAAACAAAGTCGCGATTTGGACAAGTTCGGCGGGCCGGATTAAAAAGCCTAACGGGCCGGATGTGGCCCGCGGGCCGTAGTTTGCCCATGTCTGTCCTAGAGTCTTAAAAAGTAGAATGGGAGCCAGAGCCTTTAGTTATCAAGCTCCTCTTCTATGGAACCAGCTTCCACCTTCAGTCCGGGAGCAGACACAGTCACCTCATTTAAGAGTAGACTTAAGACCTTCCTCTTTGACAGAGCTTATAGTTAGGGCTGAATCAGGTTCACCTGGTCCAGCCCCTTGATATGCTGCTATAGGCTTATAGCTGCCGGGGGACGTTTAGGATGCACTGAGCACCTATCTCCTCTTTTTTCTCTCCTTAAGGATGAATTTTCATCTCTCCATCACACGTTACTAACTCTGCTTTCTCCCCGGAGTCCTTTTGACTTCACGTCTCATGGGGTCATCGGACCCTATGAGACGGCATAGATCCTATCTGCCTGATGGATCGTCGAGGTCTGGGTCGTGGAATTCCTGCTCCTGACTACGCCACTGTCCTGTTGAGACTCCGCCCACTGTTGAGACTCCGCCCACTCCTCCTCCCTACCTCCATCTGCCTGATGGATCGTGGAGGCCTCCATCGTGGAATAAGCCTACTATGAACTATTCATACACTCTGTCAAATTCATTGAATGTAATTTAACTCTAAATCTGTCCTTCTGTACACATGACATCTATTGCACCTGTCCATCCTGGAGAGGGATCCTCCTCTGTTGCTCTCCTGAAGGTTTCTTCCCTTTTTTTCCCCCTGAAGGGTTATTTGGGAGTTTTTCCTGGTCCGATGTGAGGGTTTGGGGCAGGGATGTCTATGTGTACAGATTGTAAAGCACTCCGAGACAAATTTGTAATTTGTGAAATTGGGCTATACAAATAAACTGAATTGAATTTAATTGAATTACGCCTTCGTTTTTTCAGCTTTTTACTTTTGACGAGGAATCTGTTTATTTTTCGTTAATTTAATGTGGAACCAGTTAATGTTGTAAACCAGGTACATATGGGCTATGTGTTCCTTTTTACTGCCCCATATCCACTCTGGATCACAGACCTATTTTGAGTGTTAGCTTTTTAGCTATGTTTCCCCCCCTGCCCCCGCCTCCCCCTTTGTTTCATTGTCATGTCCGTCCGTGTTCCCTGTCTTGCGTGATTTGTGTCGTGAGGGACCCAACTTTGGATGCAATATTGTTAGGATTTAACGAGGTGAAGGGCAATAGCAATATGCTTCTCCACATGTGCCTACACTTAGAGCCCAACCTTTTTGATAATGGGTGATCTTACATTTTTAGTTTGGAATTGTGGTGGACTGAATGCCCCTCATAAACGAACCAGCTCTTTAGGCTTACTAAAAAAGAGGAACGTTGACATTGCATTATTACAGGAGACTCATTTGCTGCAGGCTGATACCGGCCGTTTAGCCAATAGATTCTATCACACAATTGCGTCTTCCTCAGCGAGCACAAAAACGAAAGGAGTAGCCATTGTTGCAAAACGAAATCTCCCACTTAAAGTGCTGTCCTCTTGGTCAGATGATACAGGCAGGATTGTGATCTCCGTGATAGAGTTCAATACTAGGAAAATTGCTCTAGTGTCAGCTTATGCGCCGAATGTTTTTGATGGAAACTTCTATAATACGCTCACCAAACAAATGCTGGAGTTAACGGACTGTTCCTTCATTGTTGGTGCGGATTTCAATGCGGTTTGGGACCCAAATATTGATCGGTCGAACGCAAAGGCCACAGGGGTGCAGGCTCAGGCCACAAATGCTCTGATGTCATGGGCCAACAGTTTAGGGCTTATAGATACCTGGCGCGCAGTGAACCCCACCTGTAAGGATTACTCCTTCTTCTCAGGTAGACATAAATCTTTTTCCAGAATAGATTTTCTTTTTGCATCCCCTCATTTATTTAACTCAATTGATAAAGCGGTGTTACTTCCAATGGCACTATCTGACCATAAAGGGGTCTTTTGCTCCACCACCCTACGGCGACTGTCTCAATGTGCTTCTAGAATTCATAGAACGCGACAGCGCTTATTACTTCGGCGCTGAGACTAGTCATTTACTTACTTGAAAATCATATCATTACTATTGAAAAGGATAAAATATTTGCTAAACTCCTAGCCCGTGCGCTGGGTCTCATATGTCAAAATTAATAAATACTGACCAAACAGGATTCATAAAACAAGATTATGATGTGATGGTCTTTTGGAAAATGCCTCTCAGTCTCTTCCACATCTTCTATCCTTATGCGAGGGTATGGGCTTATCAGGCTTCAAAATTAACTGGTCAAAGTCTGCAATTTATTTGGAAAGGCAAGCTGACCTAAAAAGTCTACTCTACAGAGGAGAAAGGAGAATGGTGGTCTTTCAGTTCCCAACTTTAAACTTTATTTTTGGTCTTTTGTCTTAAGGCCTCTTCTTACATGGTTTGACCCAGATTCCTCAGTGTGCTGGCGTGCTTTAGAAAGTGCTCTGACAGAACCATGGTCACTTCATGACGTTCTTTTTGCCAATTTCTCTAACAAACAGTGCCAGCTGCGCTTTGGCCCCATTGTCTCTCATCTTATCAAAACCTGGAGATTGGTTGAAACATATTGCCATGTACCATGCAATTGGCATACACTTTCTCCACTATTCAACAATAAAGCACTCGTGATTGGTGGGAGGCCTATAACAGCTCCGCATTGGGAACAGAGGGGGGTTCATTATCTAAAAGACATTTTTAACAAGACTGGCTTGTTGTCTTTTACTGACTTACAAAACGCATTCAGTCGACCACGTTCCTCGTTTTTCTTTTACCTTCAATTAAGATCAGCACTCAAGGCATATGGTGTCCCCTGGCAGGGAGCTTTGCCCATCCATCCTATCCGGAGATAATTTACAATGCAGGCAAAAATTAGCGGCATGGTATCAAAGCTCTATCAGTTTTTGGTGACACCTGGCCGCCTCAGCCTTCCTATTGAGAGGGTCTGGGAACGTGATTACCCAGACCTGGTCACTGATTTGGACTGGCATGATGTATGGTCTAACATCTCAGAAGTATCACGCAATCCAGACCATCAGCAAATTAACTACAATTTCATTCATAGGACATATCTAACCCCTGTGAAAATGCATCACATGAAAGTAATTACCAGTCCTTTATGCACTTTCTGCCCACTAAACACTCAAGGTACATATCTTCACATGTTCTGGGATTGCTCCCCTGTTTGTCAGTTTTGGAACAATATTGCATCCAAGTTATCTGTCTTGATTAATGTTACTGTGCCTGTCACTCTCAGTGTTTTGATTCTAAATGTTTTTGATTCAGACTTTCAGCTCTCTAAAATCCAAATGCGTGTTGCATTTGCTGGACTTACAGCTGCTAAGAGAATGATTGCAACCCGTTGGAAACCACCTCATGACTTGTCTATTCGGACATGGACACTTTCCTTTTTGGATGTTGTCGATATGGAAATCTCAACGGCTCGCATAAATGGAGTGTAAAGTAGTTCTGAAACTGGGCACTTCGCAGATGATGGAAAACAGGCTTCCGGACGCGCGTGAATTCAGTTATCAACATTTAATGGCAGGAAGTGTAAAACAAACATTCAAGGCGCTCTTCCTCGGCTCCTCCGCCCCTCAGCCTTGCGGCCTCGGGGATACCTGTGTAAGAGACCCGATTTTTCTAATCCACGGAGTTTCATACTCAATCTCACCGGCCCCGGTCAAAACGTCACTTCCGGTCAAGTATTTTCACAATAAGAGTCCCGTCTTGTTATTGTCCTCATTAAAGTCACTTTCACAATAAAAGTTCCTTGTTATTGTAAGTCACTTGACGGAATTCAACCGGCCTCGTCAATCTATAATACTAACATACAGTCACTCTCATGCAATATACATTAATTCTTACCATTTACATTTGCATAGAGTAAACATTACCCCTTTGCTTCATAATACATAAATAACAATATCAATATTCTCCCGAATATTTTCTATTATAATATCTTTCTATATGTATTAATTTAAAACATAAGACCTCTGCAGATGTTATCAAAATAAACTATTACAACCTAACAGGAGCATCAGAAAAGACTTTGGACACTTGGGTCAACATTGCTGATTCTTTGAAAAATATGCTGTAGATGTGTGCTATAGCCCCTTACTTCTAATTGCGCATGTCCTTGGTGCCTGTCAATGTTATTTGTCTGTCTGTCTATCTGTCTCTTGTGTTGTGTGTATATTAATGTCCCCCCCCCATCTTTCCTCTCTGCTTTATGGTTCTTAGAGACTCCTTTGGTCTCAGCATATTGTTTGTAATTTGAAAGGGCACCATGTGTTGGTGTTCCGCCATCCTGTGTGATTATGCTAAATAAAAACATTTGATCGCAAAAAAAAAGATTCCTTCTGTACACATGGCATCTATTACACCTGTCCATCCTGGAGAGGGATCCTCCTCTGTTGCTCTCCTGAAGGTTTCTTCCCTTTTTTCCCAGTGAAGGATTATTTGGGAGTTTTTCCTGATCCGATGTGAGGTTCTGGGACAGGGATGTCTATGTGTACAGATTGTAAAGCACTCTGAGACAAATTTGTAATTTGTGAAAATGGGCTATACAAATAAACTGAATTGAATTGAATACAATATTATTGTATATAATATACAAAACAGAAAGACTGAAAAGATAGAAGCAAAAAAATGCGGATATATTCCTATCCTAAATTATTAGAATCAAATAAATCAGAAAATGTATATAAAATAAAGAAAAATTATAAGGAAAATTAAAAATGGTATAAATATATATATATACATAAACATACATCTTCCATATACATACGGTTCAATCACACTTATAACCCTCAACATTTCTTTTCATCAATAATCCTTTTGAAAACCAAAAATGAGTTGATGAGTCTTATATCCATTTTAACGTTGTTCCATAATTGGACTCCTACAATAGAAATACATGAGGATGTATGAAGATGGATGAGGAGATGGATGAGGATGGCTGAGGAGATGGATGAGGATGGATGAGGTGATAGATGAGGATGGATGAAGATGGATGAGGAGATGGATGAGGAGATGGATGAGGAGATGGATGAGGATGGATGAAGATGGATGAAGATGGATGAGGAGATGGATGAGGATGGATGAGGAGATGGATGAGAATGAATGAGGAGATGGGTGAGGATGGCTGAGGATGGATGAGGAAATGGATGAATATGGACGAGGATATGGATGAGGATAGATGAGGATGGATGAGGAGATGGATGAGGATGAATGAGGAGATGGATGAGGAGATGGATGAGGATGGATGAGGATGGAGGAAGATGTACGTGGATGGATGAGGATGGATGAGGATGGATATGAGGAGTTGTGTTCCAATGGAGGTACGATGAGGTGACTTCGCAGTGTGGAGGCCTTCAGTGAACGTGCAGCAAACGTGTGTAAAGGTGCGTTCACACCAAAAGCGCTGCGATTCTTTTGCGCGACCGAATACCATCAAAAGTCAGCGTACAGACACGATATTTTTCCGGGCGGCGCGTGTGGAGCGTGAGGGGCGTTTTCAGTGGCGCAATTTTCACCCCTAAATATTTCAACGTTGAGGCGGTAATCTTGCAACTCGGGCCAATCAGCTCTTGAGTTGCTCCGCGCGTCATCGGTGAAAGTGACCGAGCTGAGTGAGCCTACGGGTGATGTCATGAACCCAATCACGAGGGCATTAGTGTGTGAGACGTCCACAACAAATATAAAGCAGGACTAGTGGTTAGGTATTCTGGTGGATGAAGGAGATGATAAAGGTCTTTACGGAGACGAGACACGGAGATAAGCCCCGCCCCTCGCAGAGCGTCTCGACGCTTATGGCGTGAACACGGCGAATGGTCGAGCGAGTAAACTCACGTGTTTTGGGCGACGCGAAAAATCGTATCTCTTTTGGTGTGAACGCACCTTTAATGTATTTTCATAACCATATTCGGACTTCTTTCTCTCATATGATGTGAAATAAAATATATTTTTATTTGGTTTATGGAACATGAGAGGTGATGTTGCGCAACTGCACCAATAGAAACGCATCAAAATCCAATCGGGGAATGGCTCGACCTTTGACCTCTCTTTGGACCAGCACAGTATTTCTGAAGTTGCCCTGGAGCAATACTTAAATAAATGCTGATTGGACAATTCAACGCTGCTGGTTTCACGAAACCGTGAGTTCTGATTGGTTCTTCTCACTGCGCCCGTCTGTCTGCCATCATACGCTCCACGCTGAGGAGTCGTCGCCTGACACTTTAAAATATGTTTGTTTTTCCCCGAGATCCTCAGAGGATCTTCACACGTTCTGGTTCTGTTCCTCCTCTCTCGGCGTCCGCTGTTTTCATATTTGCAACTCTGCACGTCTCAGATGAGATCATTATTTTCCTCTTAGAGGAAAACCCTCCAGTGGATCAGCACATTGAGTCTCAGTCGTGGTGATAAAGGATGCTCACCACCCCACCCACGACCCACATACACACACACAGTGATACACACACAGTGATACACACACAGTGATACACAAACAGCGATACACACAGTGATACATTCACAGTGACACAAACACAGTGACACACACACTGATACACACAGTGATACACACACAGCGATACACACACGGTGATACACACACAGTGATACACACACACACACGGTGACACACACATAGTGATACACACACGGTGATACACACACAGTGATACACACACACACACAGTGATACACACACGGTGATACACACACAGTGATACACACACACCCATACACACACAGTGGTATACACACAGCGATACACACACAGTGATACACACACAGTGATACACACACACACGGTGACACACACACAGTGATACACACAGTGATACACACCCATACACACACAGTGGTATACACACAGCGATACACACACAGTGATACACACAGTGATACACACACAACGATACACGTGTGTTGGGGATCAGTTCTCTGCCTCCATCCCGGCTTTTCCTCCCCATCCTCATCCATCTCCTCATCCATCCTCATCCATCCACATCCATCTACTCATACATCCTCATCCATCCACATCCATCTCCTCATCCATCCACATCCATCTCCTCATCCATCCTCATCCATCCACATCCATCTACTTATACATCCTCATCCATCTACTCATCCATCCTCATCCATCTACTCATACATCCTCATCCATCCTCATCCATCTACTCATCCATCCTCATCCATCCTCATCCATCTACTCATACATCCTCATCCATCCTCATCCATCCTCATCCATCCACATCCATCTACTTATACATCCTCATCCATCCTCATCCATCTACTCATCCATCCTCATCCATCTACTCATCCATCCTCATCCATCTACTCATCCATCCTCATCCATCTACTCATACATCCTCATCCATCCACATCCATCTACTCATACATCCTCATCCATCCACATCCATCTACTCATCCATCCTCATCCATCCACATCCATCTACTCATCCATCCTCATTCACCCTCATCCATCCATGTGTAACATCATGCAAACACTTGCTTCGATACAAAAGGGAAAATACAATAAGCATTGTTTTGCATTGGTGCTCTTTATATTGATCCTGTGTTCGTGTGATCATATGTTCATGTGTTCATATGTTCAGATGTTCATGTGTTCATATGTTCATGTGTTCATATGTTCATGTGTTCATATGTTCATGTGTTCATGTGTTCATATGTTCATATGTTCATGTGTTCATATGTTCATGTGTTTATATGTTCATATGTTCATATGTTCATGTGTTCATATGTTCATATGTTCATGTGTTCTTATGTTCATGTGTTCATATGTTCATATGTTCATATGTTCATGTGTTCATATGTTCATGTGTTCATATGTTCATATGTTCATGTGTTCATATGTTCATATGTTCATGTGTTCATATGTTCATGTGTTCATATGTTCATATGTTCATGTGTTCATATGTTCATGTGTTCATATGTTCATGTGTTCATATGTTCATATGTTCATGTGTTCATCATGTGTTCATATGTTCATGTGTTCATATGTTCATCATGTGTTCATCATGTGTTCATATGTTCATTATGTGTTCATGTGTTCATCACATGTTCATGTGTTCATATGTTCATATGTTCATGTGTTCATATGTTCATGTGTTCATATGTTCATGTGTTCATATGTTCATGTGTTCATGTGTTCATATGTTCATGTGTTCATATGTTCATGTGTTCATATGTTCATATGTTCATATGTTCATATGTTCATGTGTTCATATGTTCATGTGTTCATATGTTCATATGTTCATATGTTCATGTGTTCATATGTTCATGTGTTCATATGTTCATGTGTTCATATGTTCACATGTTCATATGTTCATATGTTCATATGTTCATGTGTTCATGTGTTCATATGTTCACGTGTTCATATGTTCATGTGTTCATATGTTCATATGTTCATGTGTTCATATGTTCATGTGTTCATATGTTCATGTGTTCACGTGTTCATATGTTCATATGTTCATGTGTTCATATGTTCATATGTTCATGTGTTCATATGTTCAAGATTCAAGATTCAAGATGTTCATGTGTTCATATGTTCATCTTGTCTCGTTACTGTCTGATGTCGTACACCTGTTTCCCCTCCTATATATTGTGTCAGTCTTTCTCTTGTCGGATTGTCGTCTCTAGTTCCGTGTCTTTTTCCCGTCGTCCTGTCTGTCGTATCTGACCCTGCCTGTCCTGACCGACGGTCCTCTGCCTGCCCCTTTTGGACCTTGTTTTTAAAAAACTGTTTTGCCTCATTAAAGAGTGCTTTTTTTGTTATTTATTTTGCGTCCAGCCTGTCTCTCCGCGCCTGAGCCTCACCCCGTCACAAAGACCTGACAGTTTCAGTGTTCCAGTGTCCATGTGTCCATGTATTCAAATATTTCATGTGTTCATGTGTTTCAGTGTTCCAGTGTTCATGTCTCCATGTTTTTAAGTGTTCATGTGTTCATGTTTTTAAGTGTTCATGTGTTCATGTGTCCATGTTTTTAAGTGTTCATGTGTCCATGTGTTCATGTTTTTAAGTGTTCATGTGTCCATGTTTTTAAGTGTTCATGTGTCCATGTTTTAAGTGTTCATGTGTCCATGTTTTTAAGTGTTCATGTGTTCATGTTGTTCATGTGTTCATGTGTCCATGTGTTCATGTTTTTAAGTGTCCATGTTTTTAAGTGTTCATGTGTCCATGTGTTCATGTCTCCATGTTTTTAAGTGTTCATGTGTACATGTTGTTCATGTGTTCATGTGTCCATGTGTTCCAGTAAACCAGTGACACATCAGAGATGCTGACTGGAGTTCTTTCATCCATCATTTCTCTATTCCCTCGTTTCAGTGAAAGAGGTTTTACTGAAGTCAAATAAATAAACGTGAAGCTGCTCTGTGACCTGGATCCTGTATAAAGGCCGTCGACATCGTTTTGATCCATTCAGCTTTATTTGTGTTCTTTCATATAAATACAACTAGCTGCTGATTCATGGCTCTGATTCTCTTCCTCTGAGGCCCGGCACTCGCTCACCTCCTTTCCCTCCGTGGCTGAAGGAGGTCCTCTTATCTCAGGACACACGCGCCCTGGCACTTCACAAGCAGGTACACTCCATTAAAAAAAATAAAAACCCTAATAAACAACAACAAAAAGGCTGTTCTCTACAAGGATAAAAAGACGGGGAAACCAAAAAGGAGGGAGAGAGAACACGAGACGGAGAGGGAAGGAATGAAAGAGGATGGAATTAAAAGACAGAGGCAGACGCTGCATGAGAGGAGATGAAGGGGAAGCCACATCACTTCAAACGGCTCTCAGCTTGTTCCACGAGCAGTCATAATAAATGGGGCTTCATTATTTAGTTGTGTGTGTCTGCCCCCCCCACCCCCCACCTGTCTATTTATCACTCTGTTATTCGCCTATTTACTAATCCAGGAGAGTAAAAACCTGTTTGAAGAGTGTGTGTGTGCATGTGAGGATGCGTATGTGTATGTGTGTGTGTGTGTGTGTGTGTGTGTGTATGCCTATTTTGCCAAGGGAGGTGATTATCTATTTACAGACGCCACCCACAAAATCCCATGACCCCACTGAAAAAAATGATACTTTGGACTAACCTAAAAAAATTACTCTAATTTGTTACAAGCAAATTTATTAGTTTTTCTCAAATTATATTTTTGATTCGGTTGAAACCGGAAATTTTGATTCAATATGAAGTAAAAAAATTACATTCATACAAATTAAAAGTTTTATATATTATAAAGACAATTATTTTACTTTGGTCCAACTTCTATTACATGAAAGCAAAGATTTTACTTTACACAAAAGTAATTAAAACACTCTAATTTGTTACAAGCAAATGTATTAGTTTCTCTCAAATGATATATTTGATTTGGTTGAAACCTAAAATGTTGATTTAATATAAAGTAAAAAAATTACATTCACACTAAGTAAAATAAGTAATTATAAAGACCATAAACCATGTTTGTTTGTTTTACATTAAAACAACTTTATTTTTCAATTTGAAAAAAAAGAAGAAAATTATATATTTTCTATTACATACAAGCACCGTTTTTACTTTGGACTTAACTAATTGAAACACTAATTTGTTACAGGTCATTTTATTAATCTTAAATTACATTTTGGTTTTCGTACATTGCAATTAATAATATATTTAATTTAGTCCAAAGGAAAAAAGTTGCTTCATGTAGAAGAATATACATTTTCATGTTGCTTTTATACAACTTAAAAGGTTTACCATAAACAAACGCAAAATATGCTAGAATATAAAACATTGTTACAATCAGTGTCTAATTTAGTTTAAACTATAACAAAAATATATAGACTTCAAAAGATCTACATAAATCTTAACATGAACAATACAATTACAATATGGCTCCATTTAAACATGACAATTTGAACGCCATTATGGTGTTTTTTTACATCCGTCCTTTAACATGAGAGACTTTGTAATAACAAAGAAGGGTAGCACTTTATAATAAGTACACACTATTTAGCATTAGTAAAGCATGAATAAACACAGAATTCATCATTTATAAAACATTGTTCCAACATGAATACTCATTAGTAACTCATTCCTAAACACAGTTATAAATGCCATTTTGCACTTCTGAAGCTGGGACCAAGCTTCATCCTTCTGAACAACCTGATAAAAGACAAAACACTTATTAAACAAGTTATTCTGATGAAACCAGTTTCTGATGTACCACAGCTGCGACCGCTGTGTCCTCGGCGGTGAACAATATATTTTGCTGCCTGTTAAGAGCAACAGCAGTTGTTACAGCTATGAAAAATTCATATCATACGGGAAATTAAAACCGGTATACCGCCCAGCCCTAATTTAATGTTTTCTTTTGTTTGAAGCGTATGTAATTAAAGCAAAACTACTTACCAGATAGTCCTTGATAAGGTTGTCCCCATCTTCCCCAAGGTACACAATCAGGCACTTAAGCAGACACACTCTTTTTAGATTCACCTCAAGGCTCTAGGTGAAAGCACAAACACACAAAATTATAAAAATGCAAAATGATGCTGTCCAATTTGAACAATTCACTGTTGACGCAACACTATACAATGCATAAAATGGGCACTTGGAGTTACAGTAATCGTGATTTAGGGCTGTTGCGATTAAGGAATTTCCCCTGATTATCGACTCAAGAGTGAAAATGCAGAATTATTGTTTTTATTTGATATTACTCAGAAGATCCAGATTTAAGTGCTATGTAAATAAACTATTTTAGGTACTTGTATTAGGTACATTGTTGGCTTTTAAATGACAAAGATGACCGTTTTAATAGTAATTAAATACCTAATTATTGTTAAATGCAGAACACAGAAGGGAAATGAGATTCAGACTTTGATTTTTTTTCCAACTCTCGATAATGAAAAAAAAAAAAAAAATGAAATGTGCCACACTCACTTGACATGCGGTCGGATGGTCAAGAGCAATATTGCACTTTTTGCAAGACCCTAATGTACACACACTTTGAGCAAACCATTTAAAAGACCTTTGAAACTAAAACGATGAAGGTAGTGCATCGGTCAACAGGTAATCTCCGACTCCAAAGTCGTAAACAAAGCAAGTACATACGTGATCAAGAACTTTCAGTATGTTCCGGGTTTTCTCTCCGATAACTCCTCCCTTTTTTAAAATCTCCATCAGTCTGCCGTAGTGCTTGTCCAAGGCAGCGAGGAAGCGCGGTTGAAGTGGCACAGTTGTAATTCTTGTAAATTCAGCATTGATCTTTAAAAAAAAAAAAGCACATGCAAATGGTATAAAACATTACGTGATGCATTGCAGATGTGTTGTGAGTTCTTAAGTAGGTTTCTTAAAATAGAAGAAAATATTGTTTACTTTACAAGCCACCACTGACTTATAGAAAAAGTCACATACCTCATCCACTGAGAACAATGCAGGCCATCTCTCTTTCAACTCTTCCACTCCCAATTCCTTTTCCACAATTTCTTGTCTTCGCACTGAAAAAGTCTTGTCCATTTTCGACTTTATCACTGTACGATTGTTTCTCTTCTTCACCTCACTTAAAAGTGACAGTCTCTCATTTTCCAATTTGTCTGAGGTCTCTCCAGTAGGAATGTCAGGAATGTGGTTGGCCTCTCCTCTTCTAGGTTTCTTGACATTCTTTGCTGGCAATGCATCTCCTGGGGCTTTGGATTTGAATGAATTTACAAGCAGTTCAGAACACACGATGCCCTTCAGCTGAGTACGGTAGTCGCCCATTTTAGTTTTCAGGCGCTGCTTCCACCCATAGCAACCGTTGAACGAACCAGTCTCAGAGAGGCATGGGTGCTTCTTGATTAGTGCTTGGGCCACGTCACTGAAGTCAGCATCTGTTGGGTAGGCTTTGTACTTAAACATCTCTTCAGCTACTTTTTCCAGGATATCTGACTTTAATTTAAAACTCATTGACAATCTTGTCATGTTTGACCTATGCACTGCATTTCTTGTTTCTAACTGTAATTCAGTTTCGTAAGAGAATGTTGGTATTGGAAACACTCTTGGCCACAACTGAGTTCTTGTAGAGACAGTGCTGGAGGGTGAGGACAGGAGCTCTGTGTCATCTGATTGGGTACACATCGACTCATTAGAGGCAGTGATATCAAATCCTTCGCTGCAATCATCAGTTATTGGGATGACCTTGACAGTTGTCAAATCCTCAAGTTCTGCAGTAGATGTCAAGTTCACGAGTGCATCTCCAAAGTCTCTGTCTTTGTACTGCAGTCTAAAAGTTCCATTTAACTCAAACTGTTTCCTGACTTCATTCAATAGCTGCTCCATTGTCTCTGGAATGCCATCAGGCAGAATTAGCTTCCTGGTGTCATCAGAATTCAGGATAACTAGCAACTTGGCTGGCCTTTTCCCTGCCATGTCAGCCCATCCAAAGGGATCTATTAAAAAAAAGAATAAAAACAGTAATATTAGTGTCATAACATTGGCCATAACATCCAATTCATATTCACAAATTCATTAATATACAACCTTATGCATGAATGTATCTCTTCAGCGAGATGAGGCGCTGTCCACCAACTATGTAGTTTGACTAGAGTTATTGTTATTAGTCTGATCACACCATCCTGAACATCTTCACATACTGTTCAATAATTCAAAAGATGGAAAAGGCAAAAAGGTTTCGACAGTTTGAAACAAAAAGAAACAGTGATTTCCTGTATTGCATGATTATCTACAATTCAGTCATGCAATGATCATCTTTTAACTTTAGTATTTTAAATATTGTTTTAAGGATATATACAACTATAGTAAATGACTTAACATTTAATGTATTTGTTTATTGTTTGGTGAAATATATTCACATTACATTGGGTGGGTAACTTCTTGATATTTGTTTTGACTGCAAGTTATTTGTGTTTAAAATTCTACAAATATGATAATAAATAAATATTGCAAAAATAGAAATGTAAAATGAACCTGCCATTAAAATGTAATGTCCACTACATTACAATTTGTGTAAATGTTTGAAATTACAGACTACATTCGTAAGTATTAGGGATGCACCGATCTGATCGGCGCCGATCCATATCGGCCGATATTGCCATTATCGGTTTTGATCGGCGTTATCAAAACGGCCGATCAAAACGGCCGATCAGATGACGTAACATATGCGAGAACTATCAGACGTTTCAATCGCCACGCATCGCAACGGAGACGATGCGCCCGCAGAGTGAGAGGTCCACGAGGGATCCTCACGCACCGAGCGGCGTCCCCGTCCCCCGAGTTGAATCACTGGGTCGACTCAGCCGACTCGCACATGTCTGAGCCCCTATAGACTGATGCTCACGGTAAACGCATTCGATCGGGAGCGCGCGAGGGTTTTGATAAAGTTAGCGGAAGGATTTAAGTGACAACTTCCGGATTTGCAAAGTTAGCGGAAAGAACCACGTGAAACAACATCCGTTTATCAAAATAAGATGTCGACAAATCATACACGAACATATAAAAGTAAACAATGAACTGATTTTGTATCTTTATAGATCGTTTCTGAGATTTAGCTTAAATTATGCTCACATTAAAACATTTTTACTGTACCAAGGAAGAGTTTCTAAAAATAAGTCAGACTTTTGTATGTTAAAAAAAGTCCTGTATATAGATTTCCCCAAGAGTTCCAGGAAATGAATGATGCAGATGTGTTCCATACATATCTGAAATCCCCTACAATAGCAATCAAACAATTTTAATGTATCAATTAGGACATTTTTCAAAGTAAAAGTCCTAAATGTTTAAAGAAATCGGTAATTTCTTTAATGTTTGACTTGCTTCATATATGTATTTCCTCATAGTCCTAGGCAATAATGCTACACAATAAATAGAATGCTTCAATCGACACCGTGATCGGTATTATCGGATCGGCAGATACTGATTTCAGTGATCGGTGATCGGTATTATCGGTGATCGGCAGATACTGATTTCAGTGATCGGTGATCGGCACCAAAAACCTGATCGTGCATCTCTAGTAAGTATACATTTGTGGTAAATTCAAGGTATTCTCTGAAGTGCTGCAATTATATTTGGGGTTTATCGTTCCCATTTAAAAATACATGAAAATGTTCACAGTTGTCATATTGGGACTTACCGAATTCAGCAATATGGTTACAATTTCGGACTGTTACGGGACACAGCAGTAGACCTGTAAACACAAAGGAAAGAGAAATAACTTTTGTGACAGTTGGCACTATCCATAATTGTCACTACAGACAAATGTATTAATTAGGCTTTAGACATACTGAAGGTATTGTACTATACTGCAAAATACTGACAGCTGAAAGTTGCTGAAATGAAATATTAATTTTGTTCCTCATTATCTAGTACTAATAGAGGTGTACTGAGACATAATGATCTGCATCTGTTCAATCAAACAAAATCCTGTCTCTGTATTTGTATCAAGATAGAAGAACAGAAGTGGGCAAGGTTTATACCTGGAGTTGCCTTAAATCAGGCAAATGTTGTATTTTGTGACCCAATATTCATTGGCAATTACATTCGTGGCTTAAAAGTATCCAGTTAATTTAATATTGGCATATAATACTTTATGGAACATATCTTCATATCCTCAGTGTACTTTTCATATTCCAAGTTTCTACCCCCACCACCCCAATGGATAAAGATAGCGTTACTGGCTGAAATACAAGGTAACATGTCGTTATTTTAATTATTAACTAAAAACCACAGGCTCCAAGCTTCATTTTGGTGTATAATGTGTGGTATTGGAGATAAATTAAGTTGTCCCCACGCTGCGAAAGTACAGTTACCTACTGCAGGGCTCTCAACTGTCACGCATTGAGCGTGAGACTCACGCATTTCGGTCTTAACTCCCGCACTCCCGCCACACATCGTATTTCTCACGCTGAAAAAAACTCGGCTATTTAATGCTTGAATGCAGGGGTGCTCAATACGTCGATCGCGATCGATTGGTCGATCACGGTCGCCACAGAGCTCCGACGTCGGTCTGCGTGCATCGGGACGGAGCAAAGAAAAAAGTCACTAGCACCCCCGGGTGCTGATGGGTGCTGATGGAAATGTCACGCTTGCCTGTCTTCAAAACTTGAGAGCCCTTCTACTGAACAGAAGCCATGTGGTTACTAGCGAGCTAGCGTTAGCTAACATAACATTAGCCAACATTACGTTACGTTAGCGAACACGTGCGAAATATATATACAGTTGTCCATTACGCCACAAACAATACCTATGCATGGCAAACACATGTTCCCTATAAAAGCTCACGGTACGTTAGCTAAAAGGGACCGTTAGCGAACACGTGCGAAATATAAACAGTTGTACATTCTGCCACTAACAATCAATATGCTTGGAAAACACAGGAGAGCAGAGCGATTGCTGTGGCTCTGTAACCATGTGGGCTGTGGATGCCCAGTAGCAGGCAAACAGCTCCTAAACTATCACGAGCGAGCTAGCGTTGGCTAACGTTAACTTACGTTAGCTAATGTTACATCAGCCAACGTTACGTTACTCTAGCGAACACGCACAAAATATAGACAGTTGTACATTCTGCCATTAACAATGAATATACATGGAAAACACATGTTCCCTTTAAAACAACACAATTTAGAATTATTACCTTGTTTTTGAGTTGCCTTGACGGTTTTCACTTCAGGCGAAGCTCAGGCGAAGCGAGGTAATGGCGGACATCAGAACACAGACCAGATGCGACTTCATATGGTCACGTGGTGGTCACGTGACATGTAAACCTCTGGTCTAAAGTGAAAATACGACTTTTACCTAAACTATTGCTTTTAATTTTGTCTATGAGGAGTTCTATTTGCTTTTAGGGAAAGTGAAAACAACTTGACTTAACCCTTGTGTTGCCTTCGGGTCAATTTGACCCGATTCAATGTTTCACCCTCCTGTCGCCTTTGGGTCAATATGACCCGATTCAATGTTTAACCCTCCTGTTACCTTTATATTTACTAACATATTTTACCCTTGAGGTCAATATGACCCCAGCTATTAAAATCTCCAGAAAATTATTAGAATTAATATTGTTTTCCAAGTTTAAGTGTGAGGTACTTTATGTTTGTTGTTGACTCCCGAAAGAACACCGACATTAAACATTGAATCGGGTCAAATTGACCCGAAGGCGACAGGAGGGTTAAATATTGAATCGGGTCAAAATGACCCGAAGGCAACACAAGGGTTAAACCGGAAACCATGATTTTAGATGAGACCAAATAAAAAATGCACTTTACATGAATGACACAGTTGTTTCACTTTTTTCAGTGCCCTTAGTGTGGGGGCTGAGAGGTAAAGAGAATGAGGGAGAGAAACAGAGAGAGCGATGTCATGGGGGGGGGGGGGGGGTTCAGATGGCTGGCCCTTTTAGGAGGTACCATGTCAGATCTAGAACATTGTGGCGTCCTCATTGATTGTGACCTGAACTTCTACGGCACATAAAACATCCTGTAGAGGGAGCACTCCGGTGGGTCTCAGCCCGTCTCACCTCGGCCCGTCTCACCCCGGCCCGTCTCACCCCGGCCCGTCTCACCTCGGCCCGTCTCACCTCGGCCCGTCTCACCCCGGCCCGTCTCACCTCGGCCCGTCTCACCCCGGCCCGTCTCACCCCGGCCCGTCTCACCCCAGCCTGTGTGCAGCTGAGCTGCTTGCTCACTGGCTGTGGAGGGAAACTCCTCTGGACTCCTCTGGAGGAGACGTGACTCTCCATGTGTGCACAAAGATGTCTGGTTTTGCCCGTTTTGTTGTCATGTTCATTTCTATGTGCAATGCAGATAGAGATGAACATTACAAAGCAATGCATTCTGGGTATTTAGTGCACTGGGGCTCTAGCCAGAACACAGACACTGTAGTTGATGAAGATTAAGATGAATCCGCTGCTAAAATTAGTCCCCAACAAATACACTGTGTCCGAACACAACACATTCCTTACCTTTCTTACGCCATTAAACTTAGTTAGTTATTTGTTTTAATACTTTTTTGCATTACAGGCTTTCTGAAATGTTATGTTCAAATATGCAAATCAGCAGCATCTTATAAGTGATCATCTGCATATATTTCCTCCAGAGAACAGGAGATAAATCCAGATTCAGAATTCAAATTTTATTTTGTTGACATTTTAGAGTACAACGTTTTTACAGAGGGGATTTTTTTATCTCTCTGCATCACTCCATAATTCAAAAAAATAGAAAAAAATACGGTCAAAAGCTCCAATAGTGGGATGTTTGGTGTATTACATATCTACTGAAGTGGAGTGTAAATGTAGTACATGTTGATGACACAACAGGTGCATGGGGCAGAAGGCTAATGCAGAGACATCACATGACACATCCCCAGGTGATCACAACAGTTATTTAAAGCTCAGCAATGTTAATGAATAACAATAGAAGACGGGAACAAAGGGTCCTGGTCGGATGGTCGGGTCAGAATTAGTTTTGAGTAACACAAACCCCCGGACCAGTGGTACCTGTACACATACTGTCTCGACCTCGGGGGAAATCAATCTCCACTCGCCGGGAGCCAACGTCAAAATGCACTTTGACATCAGATATTAATAAAAAGTGCCCTCTCAAGAGGCATCATCTAAACATTATTGTTTGCGAAGTAGAAAAATACGTAAACATTTCAATCTTTAAAGTCGACCAACATTAGAGGAAAAAATCCACCACGAAGATATTTCAAGGGGAAGCGCACTGCATCAACAAGCACTCCTTAAACGTTGACATACACATACACCCAGTGGGTGAGAAGAGTCAGAGCAGTGTGTTGCTTGCTCTCAGCACACATACTAACATTTAAGTATATATTGGCAGTGGAGGACATATCCTGGGGATGTTTTCTTTCTTCTTTTTTCATGAAATGAATTAATTGCACGTCAATACTTTTAAAAAAAAGTTTGTTGTGTGGACCAAGGTTGATGTTTCTGAGTGTTTGTATGGTGAATAAAGGCGTTGTTAAGTTGTAATAGTTTATTTTGATAACATCTGCAGAGGTCTTATGTTTTAAATTAATACATATAGAAATATATTATAATAGAAAATATTAGGGAGAATATTGATATTGTTATTAATGTATTATGAAGCATAGGGGTAATGTTTACTCTATGCAAATGTAAATGGCAAGAATTAATGTATATTGCATGAGAGTGACTGTATGTTAGTATTATAGATTGACGAGGCCGGTTGAATTCCGTGAAGTGACTTACAATAACAAGAGACTTTTATTGTGAAGGTGACTTTAATGCGGACAATAACAAGACGGGACTCTTATTGTGAAAGCGACTGGACCGGAAGTGACGTTTCGACCGCGGCCAGTGAGGAGTATGAAACTCCTTGTTTTAGAGAGATCGTCCTCTTCCACAGGTAATCGCGAGGCCGCAAGGCTGAGCTCCGGGAGGAGCCGGGAGCCGGGACACGAGGAAGAGCGCCTTGAATGTTTGTTCTACACTTCCTGCCATTAAATGTTGATAACTTAATCCACGCGCGTCCGGAAGCCTGTTTTCCATCATCTGCGAAGTGCCCAGTTTCAGAATACTCTACAGCGTCAAACAATAAGGTTGAGCAGAACACACCAACCAAGGCACACTCTTTGTGTTACTACCTTCAACCTTAACTACGGCAGAGCAGATCCACGCCTTCTGTTTTTACCTTTCACAATAAAAGCCTTCAACATATACGCTGCATAGCAGTTTACAGAGGGAACTCAAATTCTGTCTAAAAGGAAACTCAATGAAATGGCTCACAGTAGTTGAGGCCGTACAACAGTTTGAAAGGATTGTTTCTACACATACCTGCCACATACCTCTAATGCCCGTCTTAGGCCAGGGCAACATCCCATCCCCCCCCCCCCCACACACACACAACCCAAACACACTCATACAACTAAATAAAGACAAATAAGAGAAGGGGCTTCATTGAGAATGAGATGGGGTAATAGGATAATAATTTATTAGGAATATTTTAGGAATATTTGACCAAACTGTAGGAAAAAGTACGATCGACTGGTAATAAGCCACAGCTACCAGACGCCACTGGTAACCACGGAAACCTCTCCTCAGCCCACCTCTTTGTGAAGTAACACCTTTCAGGATCTGAACCTCAATTCAACCTGAACGGGCTCCAGAAGATGAAGAGTTGACCCTGAGGAGCCGGTTCCTCCATCACATAGAGCTCAAGCTCCTTTTCCCAATTACCCATCAGCCCCTTGGAGGATATGAGGTCATCTACATTCAAGACCCTGAGAGAGAACCTCACTGACAAGAGAACCTGCTGGAGGCGAGAAGGGAGGAGGGGTGTGACGCAATACTGAGCTCGGGAGGACATCGCTGGACAAGTGTGCGCCTGTGAGAGGCCACGCAGGGCCGGATGTCTACGCAGGGGACAGAGGGGCCGGATGTCCACGGAGGAGCCGGATGTCCACATCCCTGACCTTTGACATCACATCGGATCAGAAACAACTCCCAAGAAATAGAAAAAACTCTTCCAGCGGGAAAAATGGTGAAGAACCCTTCAGCAGAGCAACAGAGGAGGATCCCTCTCAAGGATGGACAGAACAATAGATGTCATGTGACCAGAAGGAAGGAGAGAGAGAAGAGGAGAGAGGTGCTCAGTGTATCCAATGATGTCCACGGAGAGACGTGAGAGTCCGTTACGTACAAATAATAACGACATGATGAACAGTGTGAATGTCACCGGTGAACTCACACACCTACACACACACACACACACACACACACACACTCACACACACACACACACACACACACAGACACACGTACCTTGGTCCAGCCTCCTCCTCATTGGCTCCTCCTCCCCACGGAGCAGGCCAGTGGAGCTGCATCTCGTCTGATAGCTAATTTCACCTTTTAATTAAATGTGCCGGGGCCCGACTCAGAGACACTGATCAAATAACTGGGGGCCGAGCCCCGGGGACGACATGAGCTCATGTGTCTCAATGTCCACCAGAACGGAAAGTAGCCGCCCCCCCCCCCCCCCTCTCTCCCCCAACCCACGTCTACAGTGTTCAGTTCAGTGTTCCAGTAGCTCAGAGTTTCACGGCAATGTGATCGGCAGCTATATATTTTGGTATATGCACAAATGTGTCATGCCGAGACTCCACGTGCAAAAACATGATCTGTCAAATGCTAATTCTGAAATCTTTTGGCTATTTTGCATCCATAAGATCAGAAACCTTGGTGTGTTCATACAAATAAATAAACACCGACGTTAGCGTTGGATTATGGCTCATTGGCATATTCAAACATAATATTTCAGAAAACCTCGTCTGAATGTAACCAACTGAGATTCATGATGTATTTAAATGTTTACTCTATATATCACCCTCTTGTCTTATGGATGTCCTTTTACATACCAGCACACACATGCAATCAACTCTCCGGCCTCATGCTGAAGATCTTTCCTGCGGGTTTATTCATTTATCATCCATAACCCGATTCATACAACATTGTATTACTAACAAACCTCAAAGATTTATCCAAAAAATCATTTTGTAAGGCATTGACTAATATTTCAACAAAATGTAAAAATCATTTTAATTTTAAATCCAATGTTCCATTAGGTAATGTACGGCGATCAGCACATATTTGTCTTAGAATGCCTCATTTTCATATTTAAGTATATTAGATAACTCTGAACATCAGTAATGAAGTTGCATGGTGAGGTCTATTAGTTGAAAAATGCATTATGTAAGTGCATCTACTGCATGTGTGTGTGTGTACGTGTGTGTCTCCGACAGCTCTCCCCCTCAACCCACGCCACACATACACACACGCACACACATATGCACACGCGCACACACAGCACGCCTTCCATCTCCTCTCTCTAATGCTCCCTGCTCCTCCTCTCTCGCTCTCTCTCTCTCTCTCCCTCGCTCTCTCTCGCGCGCTCTCTCCATCTCCATCTCTCGCTCAGAGCAGTCCGTTCGGCAGAGCGCTACAACGGAGCAGAGTGTGTGTTTGCCGTGGCGCGTGTGTGTGTGTGTGCAATAGTGTGTGTGTGCGCCAAGAGCAGCGATCGCAGTGAAAAAGGGAGAGAGAGAAAGACACAGATAGGAAGAAAGAGAGGTATAGAGAGAGAGAGGAAGAGACGTCCAGCGGCAGGACCGAGCAGACGGAGAGCATCCCTCCTCACACCGTGAGTACTGTACTGTACACGCATGCCGACACGGGGCCGTGTGCACACGGCACACTACAGGAGGAATGCACGCGAGGACGCACTTTGCAGTTGTTGGAGTCCCTCCGCGCGAGGCTGCGTGTGCCGTGGGAAAGTGTGTGTGTTGTGTGATTGTGTTGCGTGCACGGCGTTCGTACATGTGCAAAAAGTGTCGGCATTGCATTGCGTGTGTGTGTGTATGTGTGTGTGTGTGTGTGTGTGTAGGTGCGTGTGTGTGGAGGTGCAGAAGAAGAGATGAGTTGTTGGCGTTTTATTGTATTTCCTGTGTGTAACTTTCCGGTGTGTCCGGTGACACTTCACGCGCCTCCGAGCCGGCTGTGGTGAACTTCACGCTCCGCTCTGTGCGCGAGCTCCTCCTCACCGCGTGCACCTCCATCACCGGTGGAGCTGGAGGCGGACCGCTCCACCCTCCTCTCACACATCACAGTATAGTGCTCATGTGTTGGTTTTGTTGTTGTTGTTGTTGTTGCACATGATCTATATTCCAACGACACGCTTTTTTTACTTTCTCGAGTGGTATTTCCCAGCACACAGTATCCCCCCCCCTCCTCCTCCACCACCACCAACAGCTCTGCCTCAGTAAGATACGGTTGGTTCATCTTTAGTGTTTCCACTTCTCTCCGGGAGCAGAAGAGGCCCGTGGTACGGCGCAGTGTTGATGCTGAGGACAGCAGAGAAGAAGGGGGGGGGGTGAAGGAAGAGGGATTACGATAACCTCTTAAAAAAGAGGGATTATGATAACCGCTGCCATGCCCCCTCCCCCCCCCCCCTCACTCAAAGTAATTATTTCTGGAAAGCCACTTTCTCTCCGTGGCTTCTCGCCGCTTCATCACGCGACACAAAGTCAAAATGCCGTCGCAGAATTTGCAAAAAAAATAGTTATATATATATCTATAGGACGTCGTGTTCCACC